>NW_006289813.1:9404018-9523031 GCF_000327345.1 Myotis davidii | reverse complement strand
CACCAAAAATTGTGGGTTCGGTTCCAGGTCAGGCCACATACCTAAGTTGCAGTTTGATTCCCAGTCAAGGTGAGTATGAGAGGCAACTGATCTATTTTTCTCCCTCACACTGATGTTTCTCTCTCTCTCTAAAAATCAGTAAAAATAAATCCTTCTAGGAAACTCACCTTCATAAGTTGTACCTATCAGAAATGATTAGTTCTTCAAATGGACTTCTAGTAATGACAGGGCTCATCAAGTTTCCTATACTGTGGTCCAGCACAATGAGAGGTCAGGTCTTCATCATCCGCCATATCAGAATGACTAAACATCAGGTACAGGGATAGGATGCTTCCTGTGAAAAACTGAAATTATTTCTTTAGCTTTCTCTGAAGAAGATGGAATAAGAACAGGTGAAAATGAAAAAGAGAAGGATGTGAGAGATAATCTTCTCTTTCAGCTCCATGTCTTCATAAACTCTATCGTCCGGACTCCTGTAGAAAATAAAGAAACCTGAAGGAAAGGTCTTTGTAGGGTAACAGAAGGACAGAGAAAACCCAGCAGCAGCAGAAAATTCCATGGGGAGGAAATGGGATGCTAAACCTGACCATCAAAGCTTGGCAGAGACCAGGTGATGGACCAAGATCTGGAGCCGAGGAAAACCACAAAACCCAAAGAGTAGATAGACAGAGTAGGTCAGAGAAGAGCATGGTTCTCCAAAGAGAAAGAGATCAGAATTGGTCTGGACAAAGCTTTGCCTGTGGATAATGTGCTTTGGAAGGGCCTGCAGGTGACTGGGTTTGCCCAGAAGTGCATGTCTTGGGAACCCCTTCCCTACAGGAGATCAGGATGACTATGCCCTCGTCCTCTCCTTACTGAGAAGAACTCTGACTGATCAGGACCCCTAAGGGTCCTGTTTCCTCCAGGTTCACAATGTCTACTACTGTGTTTAAGGGAATAGCATGTGGTTCATTGTGCTAGGGTGAACAGAGTCCCACAAATTCATGTCCACTTAGAACCCCAGAATGTGACATTTGCTGATATAACTAGTTAAATAAGATGTCATACTGGATTAGGGTGGCCCTAATCCAATGAGTGATGTCCTTATAAGAAGAGAAAAAGGAGACACAGAGGGAGAAGGCCATACGATGATGAAGGCAGAGGTTCAAGTGATACTTCCACAGGCCAAGGAATGCTAAAGATTGCCAGCACACACCACAAGCTGGAGAGACAAGGAGGAATTCTTCTCTAGGGCCTTAAGAGTGAGCTTGGTACTGACACCACCTTGATTTCAGACTTGTAGGCTCCAGAACTGAGAGAGAATACATTTCTGTTGTTTTAAGCCAACAGATGGTGGTAATTTGTTACTGTAGCCACATGCAACTAATGTAAGACTCACTTTTCCTGGAGACCTGAATCAGACAAACCCAGAGAAGCACACCTAACCAAGGCCATCTGGAAAGAGACACTTGTCCTTTGGTTAACCCTTAGTCCATCGTATGTGCGGGCATCTCTAACGTACCATGTTGGAGGAGAGAGACATATCCAGAGCCTTCTGGAAGCTATCAAGGGGCATCCTGTATGGCTATGAGGATGGAAGGACTGTTCAGTGCTCCACTTACACTTAAGTCCTTGCAGACCTTTGTTCAATATAAAGTATTTGGTAAACTTCCCTGCTGATATGAAGTATAGACAAACTTTACCTCCACTTCTCTACAGACATCTGGCCAAGTCCTGATCCATCAGCAGGATGTCTACAAGGTTCTAAGTGGTGCTTCCCACTGTAACTGGTGAGGGCCCATCTGAGAACAGTGAGTCCTTACGTTCTGCTCCTCACCTCGGGCTCCTCTCTTCTGCCTGGGAAAAAGTCTTGGCCTTGGATGATGCACCTAGAGAAATAGAACCAATAATTGGTAGATATAGCTATAAACATATATGGACATACAGATATATTCTTTCTATATATTCTATGTAAACATAAAATATTTATATAAAAGCATATCAATAATATCTCTATATAGATATCTTTATAATATCTCTATTATTTTAAGGAATTGGCTCAGACAATTGGGGGCCGAGTCTGAAATCCAGAAGGGAGGCTGGCAGGCTGAAATGCAGGCAGAAGTTAATGCTTCTCTCTTGAGGTAGAATTTCTTCCTCTCCAGGAAGCCTCAATAAAATCTGAGAAGACACAGTCATTTGATCCTGAGTCATCCCATCAGGAACTTCACATGACAGGGAACCCTTTACAATAGACTCTGTGACAGTGACCCACGTCTGAATAAGGACCTGGATAAAATTCTCATTTATTTCTTCTGGCTCTCTTGGGATCAATCCATTCAAAACTCAACTCTTTAAACCATAGAAGGATGAAGGCCTACTAGTAAGTGACCTGCCCAGGTTCAGCCTGTATAAATAACCAAGGCCACCTACACGGGGAGGCTCTGTTGACTTAATGAAGGAGTGCTCTGAGAGTGTGTGATGGGTAAAGTTCAGTGGTGATGCCGAGGAAGCAGTGGCTCCTACAGCTGCAGCACGTTGTCCAGCAACCTGAGAGAAGAAGCTCTCAGGGCTCACAACTGAGAAGCGGCTGTGGCTCCTAATGCACGGCTTGCTCCAGACTTTGAGATGGCCGAGCGCGTATTTGCATAGTTCCACGCTTGAGGTGCTCAGCTGTAGCCCAGGCCACCCTTTATCTTTACGTGTTTGCTCCATGGCCTGTCCAGGCATTGGGAAGCCCCAGAGTTGTTGGTTTTATCTGAGTAAACAGTGATTTCCATTATGAACCCACTTAAACTCTTTTAAAACCTTGGAAAAAGCACACACAAAATATATTTTGATATTTGTGACTGCCGTGAGCAAGAAACAGGAGCTTCTGGCAACAAAGTAATGCTGAGTAGCTACCGAAAAATTTCCCCGTACTTGTCAGAGGGACGGTAATAGGGATATTAATACAGTTTAGGTAGACATATAGGTGATATATAGATATAGATGCACAGATTTAGATACATATATACAGCAGCAAGTATCAACAGGTGTGCTGCAATTAAAATATGCAACATTAAAATATGCAATACCTGACTAGTCAGGGGCACTAACCTCTTTTCCATTAGATTGCCAAATTAAAAAGTGACAATGGTCAATACAACAATAGTTGTCTAGTGTGAATGAATCAAAAACATACCTATTTTTTGGTCAGATTTACAAAAAAATATAACATTTATTGGTGTGGTGCAGAATTTTAGTAATTCGTTTATTTGTGCCATGAGATGGAAATGGTTGAAAATCATTGCTACAGAGAATGCAGGAGGGAGAGACAGAGAGATGTAAAGTTAAAGTTTATTTTATAAAGTAAACACACTAGGGCCATTTTGAATCTTAAACTTTTCCTATGTTATTTTATTGAAATCAAATTTAGTAAAAGATATCTATTTTTTATTATAAAATATACATGTGTTATGTTTACATGTATACAGGTCTGTTATGTCCATTTTAATCAATGTCTAAATCACAAGAGACCAGTAAAAAGCAACACTTAAGAGAAGTGAACAGTGGTTCCCTTTGTTTAACAGAAGTTCAGCATCCCTACTGTTAACTCAACATCTATGATAATTGGGGGCTAAGTCAAAAATATTCATTGTAGGGTACATAAATTACAATTTCATCCTAATGCAAATGTAATGTGAATTGTTCTATGCTTACCAGAAGAGATAAGCTACATAAAAACCAAATGTGTTCACTCCCTCATTTTGAAATTAAATTGTTGCTTGTTGAATCAAACTGGAATAGGTAGGTAGATAGGCATGAGCAGCGTAGGAACGTTAGGCCAGGTGCAGAGGGTCACCAGGGCAGAGAGCTCCCGGTGCCTAGCAACAGGCAAAACTAAGCTCTTGCATGCCTTTGCCCTTAAGCATTAACCCCGGGAGATGACATCTAGGCTTCAACTATGTTTTAGCTCCAGGCCCAGAGAAGCAGCAATGCCATGGCAGACATCAGGACCAACTTATATGACCTCCTGCCCTGGTGTCAGTCAGTGGAGACCATGACTCTGAGAGGGCACAATTTGAGAGCTGATGATTATTCTATTGAGTGAATTCTTTCTTAGCCAGAACTCAAGTAGTGAGGTTGCTGAACGGAGGCCTAACACCTGGTGTGGTTTTGCCACCAATAGAACTGCTCATTTTTGTGGGTAACTTCTTGTTTATGGTGGGGTCTGTGGACATACACTTGCTGCAGGCACAGTTCATGGCAGTGGTGCGGCTTTCCATGTGATGACTGTCCACTTTTCAAGGGCACTCCAACCAGGTGCTGCACTTACTTCTCCTATATTTTAAAGGGATTAATTGTTATATTCAATATTCTAAAGAAAATAAAGTATTCAATACTTTAAAGAAAAAATATAGCCCTCCTTTTTGTTTCAATAAACCATACATGGTTTATCTTTTAATTGCCCAAAATGTGAGTACAATTTTATTCTACATAAAGCCAATATTTGTTCTGTTATAAATATAACCCAGGGATGTTTCAGGCAATCTATAATGCACAAGAGTGTTGCTTCAAGGACGATTAGTACAAGTGTATTTGAAACCCAGCCATGGACGCCTCTGGATTGGGTCTCATTTTTCTTTGTATCTTGCCCTAAAGAATAATGATCCTTACCCTTCAATAGCAGTACATTGCCAGAAAATCTGATGTACTGATAGAAAGTCATCTGTTCCAGGAATACTAATTTGCAAAGGTGGTACATTTGGCAAGACAGTCTTAATGCCTGATATTATGTGGGTAAACATGAATCTTTGAAAGAAGCTCATTTAAACACATTTTAAAAAGCATCATGTTAGCTCATTTTCTTTGCTGTCCCTCCTCGCTTCATAAAAGTAATTTAGGCAAAATTAATGATCTCTTGGAGTACCTCTCCTAGAGGTGTCACTTTGCAAGGCAAGGCAGAATTCAAAGAGATATGATGGCAAATGGAAGAATAGTCCAGAATATCTCATTGGCACATTTAGGTCATACTAGATATTCTTGCCCCAAACCATTTATGTATAAAAATAGTGGCCTGGTGCATGAAATTCATGCACGAAGTGGGGGTTCTCTCAGCCCACCCTGCACCCTCTCCAACTGGGGACTCCTTGGGGGATTTCCGACTACCGGTTTAGACCCGATGATTGGGCCTAAACAGGCAGTCGGACATTCCTCTCACAATCTGGGACTGCTGGCTCCTAATTGCTCACCTGCTTGCCTGCCTGATCACCCCCAACTGCCCTCCCTTGCAGGCCTGGTTGCCCCCAACTGCCCTCCTCTGCCGACCTGATCTTGCCCCAAATGCCCTCCCCTGCAGGCCTGATATCACCCCCAACTGCCCTCTTCTGCTAGCCAATTTGGTTCTGATTGGTCGGTTTCTATGCCAGTCAGAGTCAAAAGCTCCACCTCCTAGGCAGCCATTAGTTCCTCACACTTCACCCAGATTTTGTTCTGATTAGTCAGTTTCTATGCCAGTCAGCGTCTCTGGGCCTATCAAAGGGGCCTGATCAGAAAGGCAGGGCTGATCAGCAACCCCAGTGGAGGCCTGGAGAAAAATGGAGGCACAGCTGCTGGCCAGACTGGGAGAGAAAGAGAGAGGCAGGGGCTGATCAAAAGATGCCACTGAGGCAATGGATCAGTCCCTGTTTCTCTCTTCAGGTCTCTCTCTGGCCCTGATTCACAGCCCCCTCAGCAGCCACTGCTGGGGCACCTAGCCTGCAGTAGAAACAGTCAGTGCTGGGTTGCCACAGCAACCCAGGCTGACTGCAAGACTGACTTCCAGTTGTTCGAGCCTCAGTTGTGACCAGTTGTTACGACCCAGGGTTTTTATATATTAGGATAGCTGTGACATATTTGTCACACCAGAAGAGCATACATTGGCAGTCTGGTGTGTGGGTACCAGACCCCAAGGCTAGAGGTCGCCTTTTGGCTTTCCTCTGTTTGCAGCCTGGGGACCCTCCAATAGTTGAGGACAGGTGTCATGGTGTCTGGCTTTGTGTCTTAAACATCCTGACTTATACATCCTGCTGGGCTCAATGGGACATGGAAGCCAGGATGTTTCAACAGCAAAATATCTTTTGTTTCTCTTGCTTCACCTATTTAGGCATTGAATGAAAAGTGGGTTTTTTAATCATAGAATTTAACTTTTATCAGATTCCTCACATTTGAGTAAATAATCAGCCACTTAAGTCACCTATGAGATTTAAGCCAAGGATCTCTTTGGGTTTAAATTACATAGCAGCAGAAACATATATGCCCTAGTCTCCCATAGAGTTCCCTGTGAAGGTATGACTGCCCTGAGGTGCAGTTGAAGGGAATGGGCCTGGAGAGCAAGCAGATTGAGGCCAGGTCTCAGGAAGACAACCTGACCACAGGTAGACTTTGGGCAACAAAGGAGTCACCTCTGCACAGCACTCAGTAATCAGCAAAGCCTCTAAGACTCTGTTTATTATAATTATGATTTCCTGTTTTACTGTATAGTCCCCATATGCCATCATCTCTTGACATCATTAGTAGTCTTCATGCATTAAATAATTATCAAGTTTCTACATATTAAAATTGACATGGGAAACATCATGATTTGTCTTAATAAAAGCACCTGACAAAGTGAGATTGGCACCCTCAGTGTGCTGTCAGACTCGATAGGCACATACTGAGTTGTGAGGTTTTCTTGAGCAGTTAGTTGTATTTGTATAATTGCTATTTCACACATTTTGTTATTTACTAGAGATTTGCCAAAGAATACTGAGAAAATTTAGTTATATAAAAATGGTATTTTTTATTATTATATAATAATATTATTCAATAGCCTATATAATAAAAGCTTAATATGCTAAGTGTCTGGTCATCAGTGGACCATTCAACCTATCAAAGTGTAATATGCTAATCATATGCTAAGGCTGTTCAACCACTCGCTAGGATGTGCACTGACCACCAGGGGGCAGAACCTCCAACCAGTAGGTTAGCTTGCTGCTGGTGTCCGGCTGATAGAGACTGAGTGAGATGGGCCGGACACGCCCTGGAGCCCTCCTGTGGTCCTTTCCTGGCTGGCCAACCTCCCGCATCACTCCCTGGCCCCGATCATGCACTGGTGGGGTCCCTTGGCCGGGCCTGTGCCCTCTCACAATCCAGGCTGAAGGACACCCTCCCCCCTTCTCTAAGGGCAAAAATTTCATGCACTGGGCCTCTAGTTTTAAAATAAAATAAAAAGGCTTTTACCTCCAATTACCATTTGGGTCCTTTGGGCCCTTTTTTAAAATCTAAAAAAAAAGTGGGAATCTTGGTGATCTTTTTTCCTATATCTTCATTTCACTAGTTTAGCATTCTAGGAATTATTTCATGTTTATTCATTATTTCCAACTGTGCTAAAACACACACACACACTAAAATAATAAGCAGAGGATAACTATGGAAATAGCTGGTAGCATAAAAAATAATTAAATAACTATGATTATTTCATTATTCTTTCATTTTCTTTTTGTATTGTCCAAAACATTGGCACATCAACCCAAAAAATGTAAAAATGACCTGAGATACTTCCTTGGTACTTTATTTTTAGTTTATTGAACATGTTTAAGAATTTATCCTTTTTTTTCAGATTCTTCCCAAAACAGTAAAGTGAAAAGAAATGAAAGTGGAAGATGTTTCACAATCACTAGACAGATCAGAATGTTAACACAAAGACACAAATGTCAGCTCTTTGAAATCTCAGAGCACATCCAGATGTCCTAGATGCATTTTCTCAAACTCAAAAATCTATTCATGAGCAAACATTTCTACAGACATGAAATGTACTCTCACCCAGTTATTGTCTAACAGGGTGGACTCCACCACACAATTGATTGGGACAAGAACCTGTATCATCACGTTTTGATAAATGGACACATGAGTATATCCTTTCAACATTTATGATAATGTTTGTGCACCAAAGTTTATTTAATATGGTTCTAAAGTGTACAAAAGGTAGGTATGCATACAAATAATTAGAAAGAAATAGATGATCTAAAATTTAAAAATCATTGGATTTATTATTTTAATGAACATCATTTAATGAATGTCATAGCCCATTGGGGTGCATTGTCTAGCTGCCAAACTACAAGTGAGTACAGTTTAGGAGCATTTGCTCAAGGTGAGATGGAACTCACTTCACAGAGAAAAGAAAATAAATGTGAGTGTAAATGTGGCCAATATGACAGCAATTTGGTTATTAGAACAAAGCCCATTCCCAAATGGGTACTCAATAAATGTCCATTAAGGAATAGAGGCAAATTGGAAAGAAGGAAAGAAGGGAGTTAGGGGCAGGAAGGAGGAAAAGAGACAGACAGACAGACAGACAGACAGACAAAAAGAGAAGGCAGCCAGCCATGAATCAAGTAAACTGCTGTTTTAGTTCCCTTGCATTCTTGGTCAGGAAAATATAAAATTATTCTAAAGAATTATCCAATAGGTAGCAGATTATAACCATCATTTTTGCAAAGGGCTTTAAGCTATAGATGAACTAAAGACATCAGTGAGGGACAGTAAACCCTTAGAGGCCATGAGGGAAATGAGGATATTTAGTCTATGCCTGTCTTGTTGAAGTGCAAAGTCTGGAGAAACAGCCATGCTCTATGTCCTGCGTCCTTTGCTTCCCCTCTCAAACTACTGGTGGGCCAAATGGTCAAGTCTTGTGACTGCAGAATGGTTATGGAGCCTCAATATTCTTGGGCCACCGTGGGCTTCATAGTTCTCCTCTGTTGTCCTTACTGGGATGTGACCAGTGAGGATAGCTAGAACCCTACATTCTTCATCTCCCTTTTGGTGTCTTTTAAAACAGCTCTAGAATCTGGTCCCCAGATCTTGGTTGGGGGCCAGTTTCTCTCATTGTTTCTCTCTCCTTGCTCCTAGTTGATCCTCATGTCCTGTGGTTCCAGGGACCACCTTCCCCTTGTCCTTCCACAAGCTTAGGTTCAGGATTTGCTCAACTTCCCTTGACTTTCTAACTTTCCCTCTGTAGAGAATTCCCTCCACTTGTCAACTCTTCCTTTTACTTTGATGGTTTTGGCTGCTATTGCAAAAATATTTTTCTGGGAGGCTGGAGATTAAGGAGATACAGCCTTATGCATCACTTCAGGGGCCCTCAACTAGAGTTTTCAACTCCGGGACTTGGGGACTGGGATATATGAGTGGTGCAGCAGGGTAGGAATGAGATGACTGCTCCCGTGGTGAGTTGAAGGGCCAGGGCAGCTGCCCAGAGTTCCAAGGGAGGCCACTAAAATGGCATGTCTGGACAGGAGGGACTACTGACATTCACGGCCAGAGCTGAGACAGTCAATGAGACCTTCTCCAGTGTGGGCCCTTCCTTAGGCACTGGGGGATGTGCCCTCAGTGTGTGCCCATCACATGTTTTTTAATAACATGCCCACAAGTAACACATCTTTGTGTTTTTCCCTTGAAGAAATGTCCCCAAATTGTCAAAACTCTCACAAGCTGGAGCTGCCCCTAGTAGGAGGGTTGATCCTGGGTTGTGAGCTGATTTAGCAGGTTAATCCCTTACCTCTTCCCCACTCCCTCTTGCTCCAGCCTCTGTGTCCAGGCCATGGGTGTATTCCTAACACCTGCACCAGACGTGCTCCGTAGTGTGTGCATAGCATTAAGGAGCACTAAGAATTGTCCAGAGGAGGAATTCACATCACAGAAATAAAACACTGCAATTATGCAAGTCCTTGGGATGGGCCTTCAGCCCTGGCAGGTGGAGGAAGGGAGGGTCTGGACACTGGGAGGCAGGTGGGACCAGTGACCTTTCTCCATCTGATTTCATTCTGCTTTGCATCAGAGTGGGAGAATGGAAGTGTCCAGAAAGCCGACTTTGCTTTTTTCAAAGTAATGAAATTCTATTTGGGCCTTCACAATTCTAAGGAGAGTAAATGGATCTTTGATGAAAGCTTATGGACTGGAAAAGCAAAGTTCTTTAAACCTTGGTCCCCTGACACCTACCCCTTCTCTCTTTCTCTCTCAATCTACTTACTACAAAGAAATGTAGTGTTTTTGTTTTGTTTTGTTTTTTAAAAAAATAAGAAAAGAATAAAGGCAGTATATACAACAAATACTTGTACACTGAAATATTTTGATTATGGAGACATGGACTTGCAAAGGATAAAATAAAACAATAAAGAAAAGAAAAACCAAGTAAATATTTAAAAGCTTAATTCAATGGTCAATCTGTACACATGTTATTGTCTCACATTTTCCACTTGAGAAGATACAATTCATTTTCTTGATTGCCGTAGTCTGGTTTAAAAGTGTACTGCACGTTTAATTCTCATGTTCAAAACAATGTATGGGGTGAATAGTGTGTCCCCCAAATCTATGTCCACCTGGAACTTTCGGATGTGACCTTATTTGGAAATAGGGTCTCTGCAAATGTAATTAGTTAAGTTGAGCCCATAGTGGAAAAGGTGAGCCCAAATCTGATGACTGGTGTCCTTGTAAGAAGGTCATGAGAAGACATGTACACACAGCAAGAGGACGTGTGAAAACGGACAGAGACGCAGGGGTGGGCAAACTTTTTGACTCGAGGGCCACAGTGGGTTCTTAAACTGGACCAGAGGGCCAGAATAAAAGCATGGATGGAGTGTTTGTGTGAACTAATATAAATTCAAAGTAAACATCATTACATAAAAGGGTACGGTCTTTTTCTTTCCTTTTTTTTTTTAGTTTTATTCATTTCAAACGGGCCGGATCCGGCCCGTGGGTCATAGTTTGCCCACAGCTGGATTAGAGTGATGCAGCCACAAGGCAAGGGATGCAGCAGCCACCAGAATCCAGAGGAGGCAGAAAGGACCTCCCCCAGAGCCTTCAGAGAGAGTGCAGCCCTGCCCACACCTTGATGTTTTACTTTAGGCCTCCAGACAGAGAGAATAACTGTCTATTTCTTTAAGCAGCCTGGCCTGTGGTCATTTGCTACAGCAGTCTCAGGGAACTGACCTAACCCTGAGGCCAATCACACAGCAGCTGGCTCCTTGGCTGAGGAGCATATTTATGTAAGACCTACAAAGAACAGACAGCCTCTTTAACACACTCAATGAACAGGGCCATGGGGAGAATGGCCCACGAGCTAGAACCCTTAGAATGGAGCATGCAGATTCAGAGCTATGGGGAAGACCAACCTGGGTTTGGGTGCTCAGCTGTGGCCCAGCAGAGAAGCCCAATCAAGGACCTGAGAGCTCATGGGGCTCTCTTACGCTCTCTGTGCTGTGGGGGGTGAGGCCCCAGGGTCTGGGAACAAGCAGGCCTTTGCTGACCACCATAGAATGAGGACAGCAGGGGCGCACCTCATTATGGCCCAGCTGTGGAGATTCAATGAGGCAAGACCCCAAAGGGTCAGAAGGGTGTAGGCACGTAGACACACACGAGGCCCATAGTAGTTGCTGTGGTCATTGTACAGAGGACCCGCAGATCTCGGAGGACAGAGCTGGACTGGAGGCCGATGGGGCTGTTTGCTGCCCAGTGCTACATTCATTTGCAAGTTCAATTATGAGGCTCAGGGACTTGAAAAAGAGATTTCTGTAGACAGGCTGATTGGACTAAGTCCTTTTTCTTTTTCTTGTTAAGACCTAAGGCAGAAGGAGGATTGACATTGCATCTTTCTCTTTGCAGCTTCCCCTAGGGTTGTAATTTGCTTAATGCTCTTAGTACCGACCTGAAATAGCTGGAGGGAATGACTTAGTAGGCTAGGCCAACTTTGTACGTCAAGAGCAGGCTTCCTGGGGCAGCCGGGTAGATTCCGTGGGTCACAGCAGTTACTTGTGAGGAAAATCTGGGTTCAGAGTGTGGGGCTCTTGTAGAAGAGGCCCCTGCAGAAAGCAGCCCCAGTGACACAGAGGCTGCAGGAATAGCCTCTGAATGTCAGGAAGCCTGGAATGTCCAGCTCTGAGCTGTGAAGCTGTCAAAGGTCTGCAAAGACTGTGCAGAATGTTGTGGAAGAGTCTAGAAATGCTCAGTGGTCGGCAAACTCAGTCAACAGAGCCAAATATCAACAGTACAACGATTGAAATTTCTTTTGAGAGCCAAATTTTTTAAACTTAAACTATATAGGTAGGTACATTGTTATTAACTTAATTAGGGTACTCCTATGGCTTAGGAAGAGCCACACTCAAGGGGCCAAAGAGCCGCACGTGTCTCGCGAGCCGCAGTTTGCCGACCACTGCTCTAGGCAAATATCTGAGCATGTTAAAGAGGCTTTACTTTGCCTGACATAATTGTAATAAAACAGGTATCTAAAAATATTAAATTTTAGTAACAAAAACACATAAATTCTCCTTCCTTAGGTAGGTAGCCTCCTCTGCCTTAATCACCATGGTAGATACACACCACGTGTCTTTTAGTTTAACTTAATTCATCTTCCCACAAGCCCAGAAGTTAAATGATCTTTCAAGGCTATATCATGACCATCACAACTATTCTTTTATTACTTATGTTCAGAATCAGAAGCAAAGACATTTAAAATTTTTGTGGATAAAAAGAAAGCAAAGAAGTAAAACTGAACTCTCCTTAAACATGTTTGAACCTATCAGACTACTTAGCTAACATTTTTAATGTTTCCAAGGATAATTTGTTAAGCTGAGGGCTGGAACTAGGGTGGAGGCGAATAAGAAACTAATCTCAGATGCAAAATTTAAGGAGTGACCAAATAGAGTAGTCAAGATAAATAATATCATAGTGCAACATTTTAAAAAGTAAACTTAATGCACCCAAAATGATCATGAACAGAAGATCTCCACTTCAAATAAAATATAGGATGATTAGAACCTCATTATGGCTCTGATTCTAGCCAGAAGTGAAGAATTCTGCAAATTGATAATTTGACCAAAGTCAGAGGGGTGAAATATATCCCAAGTCAGACTTCCCCACTGGGGTTGACTTTCCCTTCAGAGAGAGAAGCAAGGCATACAGAGGCCATACATTGAGCAATAAAATGACAAAGTGTAATATTAAAATTAGTTTCTTCTGGTGAGCTGGACCTCCAGCATTTAGGCAGGGTGATCATGCCTTGTCGGAGGTTTTTCGCTTATCTTCCATGCAGAACGTGGTGCTATCCTGCACAAACAGAAGCATGGCTTAATTCTCCTGCTCTCCTGCCCTTCAGACTTGCGTTCTCTATCCTTGATCATGCTTGTGAACCTGCGCACCATTTTGTGCTTTTGTGGGAACCACACACAAGAACATCAGAAAAGAAAACAGAAGAGAATGGGAAGGAAAGAATGGAGGAAAGTCAGGCAAGGGCGATCGTACCAACTATTTTCAAACCAACAGCTTCTGAAGGATCCAAACTTAAAGGTATCAAGGAAGAGACAGAATGCAAATCTCCAGGGAACAGTGTCTTTCCCTTGACCTTGAACTTCTATAAACAAATAGTAAGTGATAATTGACAACTCATATCATCAGTTATTCTTTACTCTAGAAAGCGGTTACTAGGCTCATTCTTGTAGTTTCTTCTCAAGATAACAATATGGTGAGTTTATATTAGTAGTATCTTTAATATCCATTGTCCCTAGGGAGTACATTCCTGAAAGACATCCCTAAACATGAATCCTCATAGAGGATTTGTCACAAACAACTAGATGACATAGACCTGTAGCCAAAATTTTATAATCATGTTTTAAAATGGAATCACAGCCATTAAAAATATTTATTCAGAAATTATGGAGAAAACAGATGACTAGAAGAAGCACAACACAGGAGATGTTAGAAGAGTTAAATGGAGGAGAATGGATAATATCTGTTCTCCAAACTAGCTGAGGATTAGGCTTTTCTTCCTCCTCCTCCTTATAATAAAAGAGCTGAAGAGAAATAGGATTCTTGCCCCAAAATTCTGGGGCAAGCAGATAGTTCTTGGCATAGACAAAAATTTGATTCATAAAACTTCACCCTGGTAATATTTTCACTGTTTTTTAGGAAATAATATTTAAATTATGAAAGCTAAATGTGTGTGTGTGTGTGTGTGTGTGTGTGTGGCCTTAACTACACTAGGTCCGTGAGTTGTTCCATTGCTATCACCTTTAGAAAATTAAAAGGAAAAAAGATAAATTAATTTATTACTTCATCACAAGTCTTTTTATGTTGAAATATGCCATTTTCTTGGCCTTTTTCAGTGGAGCAGCTGCTTTAATCTCTTTATACTTGTAGAAACATCACTCCATTGCATAGAACAATCCAGTACTTACTAAAAACATCATTTTTTTTTGGTCAGATGATTGACACCCTGTTCACTCCAGATCTTTCTAATATCAGAATGGAGAGGAACAGTAACAATAAAGAGGAGGCTTTGTACTAGTGTCTTCAAGTCTAACTTAATTACTAGTAAAATGTCATGATACTTACAAGCAAGAAGTCAGTGCAATGACACAGAAAGACTTACCCATATGGCCAAATATGGAGGCATGTTTATAAGAAAAGTCAGGCAGGCAGGAGGTGCTTCATGTTGAGGTGAGAGCATGCCCTCAGGGACATAATGAGCTCAGGTACATAATGGCCAGAAAATTAGACAAATACCAGGTTGTGAAGGGAGATAAATGAAGAATGAATGCTAAGAAGCCTGATCTTTATCCTGCAGGCATCAAGAAGCAGTTGGGTGTTTAAATAAAAGGAGGGTCATTATTAGATTTTTGTAGGGAAGTATAACTCTGGAGGCACACTAGATTACAAAGTCAAAAAGGATAGTGAGAAAGGTATTCGAACAATCTGGTTAACATGATGAAACTATGACTCAAGGCTGTGGCCATAAAAAGAAAACAGAGGGAAGGATTACAAAAATATTGAGATAGAGTTAAAAACTTTGTGTTGGCTCACATATGAACTTTGAAGGAGGTTGCAAACTAGAGATATCTGGGGGATATCTTTAAAAGAAAAGGAATGTCGCTATTACACTAAATTGTTTTAGAGAACCTAGATAACATAATAAGAAATATCAAATAATTGACTATGTACTGGAGAATAAAAAATATATTAACTCTATTTATAAATGATACTATTATACATCCAGAAAAAAGGAAACTAATCAAAATTACTAGAATGTATACTACAATTTGGTAATGTGGCTGGACACAAGCTAAATATAAAAAGTCATGGTTTTCCTCTACCCTTTCAGTAACTAGTATGATATGAATATGGAAACAAATGACTTCATTTTTCTAAACTAACAAAAACTATAAAATACTTAGGAAAAAGCTTAATGAGAAAGATAAAAGGTCTGTACTATAAATCCTATAAAAGAATTTAAAACCGGTCAGGCAGAGATTTAACGACAAATATCATTCCCTGAGCAGGAAAACTTAAGTCATAAACAAATTAATTCTCCCAAAATAATATACGCATGTGATGTAATTTTAATCAAAAGAAAACTATATTATTATTTTTCTTGATTTTTTTTAGAGAGAGAGGAAAGGAGAGGTAAGCACACACACACACACACAGAGAGAGAGAGAGAGAGAGAGAGAGAGAGAGAGAGAGAGAGAGAGATCTAGACATGAGTGAAAAGGAGATTTCGACATGAGAGCAAAACACCAAGCATCCACCTCTTACACACTGGCCACTGGAGGTCGAGCCCACATCCTGGAAATGTGCCTTGACCAGGAATTGAACCAGCAACCTTTTAGTGCATGGGATGCCCAACCAACTGAGCTACACTGGCCAGAGCAAGAAAACTTTATTTTTAACTGAGTAAAATGGCTTGAGAGATCAGGTGTGAGGCAAAGACAGCCCTGATCACCAAAATTCCATATGCTCACATGCATATTGCAATCTCCTCTATTAGATTAAGACAGGTCTGGCCATGGGATTGTACTTGAGAATGGGTAAGGTTTTTCTATTTGCTTTTCTTTTATAAAGACAAATTCAGAACATGCACTTTAAAACGATGGTGCTGCAAGTTGGAGGACTTGGATTCAGGCTCATCAGTTGGAGGAGAGCTGTACTAACCCATCGCCACTGGAAGTTTGCAAGGGCAAGTGACACTCGTGTTGAGTTAAATATTAAAAATTTAAGGTTAATTGTTTTTTATTTGCCTCATCTAATCTGACTGAAATAACAAAGGACAGTAAATGTCACAGATTTTTTGATAGATTTTTAAATATCAGAATAGTGATTAGGCATTTGCCTTAACCTATTACAAATGTACATAAGACAATTAACATAAAAAAGAGTATTGCATTGGCATGACGGAACATAATAGTAAGACTATATGGAAAGTAAGGGCATAAAAAACAATGAATGACAAAAGAGATTATTTCAATTCAGGAGGGATACTTAAATGATGTTGGCATATTAGGAAGAAACAAAACTAAATCCTTACTTATACTATATACAAAATAAGGATCTGCCTACCCTTTGTTCCAACAGTCCTTCTTTTGGAAACATAAAATAGAAAAATATAAAAGTCAGTAATATATAAGGTAATCTGAATATTATACTGTGTACGGTGGCAAAAATTGTGATAAATAGAAGTATCTATTAGTATTAACCAATGAATGAATAGTTGCATCTATCCATATGCTGAAATATTATATAGCTATAAAAGAATGAGTTATAAGCATTGACTGGGAGGAATGTCTATGATGCAGTATTAGTTATTATATATCTTTGGTATAATCTTTTTTTTCTAAAAGATAAGTGACAACAAAATAATCCTCTCTCTGTGTGCTGTTGAGTTTATACAACCTCTTGGTCATACCAAGGTAAGGACACAGTGCTAATAGACTTAATGGGTTAAACTCCAAAATAGACTCATGGGTAGTAATAATTAGTATATATTATTTTTAAATTAATAAACAGAATTTGACAAGAGAAAACATTGACGATAAGAAAAGTCTATCAGGTTTAAAGGACAGAGTGCTCAGGGACAATGGATATGGTGTCTTTGTCACCTTTAGAAACTGGACAAGCCAGTGTTCTGGAAACACATGTGTCCTTCTTGAAGGAGAAGGAACACAGTCAAGGTAAATGCCACCAAAAGGATGCACATGTTGACAATACTGATATTCCACTTGGTGTTGGAGCATAGCTCTAGGTTGGCTGTGGGACTCTGATGATTAGTAAATGGAGGTAAGATTACTGGTCACAAGGTTTTGTAATGTTGATTTATGTTTATTGATGTTTTACCCAATGATTTCTTAGCACAAAACTGATCAACTATATATTCACCGATAAAAGGAGATAACCTTGCAATTACATTAAACATTCTCTCTGAAACTTTATACTCACATAAATAGGAATGATTATTTTTATGTAATTAAGTAAAATAAAATTATTTTAGTAAGTCTAAAATATTAGCTATTGTGACTATATTGTGGTTTCTGTGGTTCTTTTTAGGTAATTATAATACTTTATCACCAGAGGGATTTCTGATGAGGCAGCTTGATATTACAGAAAGGATTTAGAGAATTCTGTAATTCTGGCTTCACCCTGATTAGCGGTTCACCTCTCTAAGACTCAGTTTCCTCATTTATAAAAACCTCCAGTCTTTATAAAGGTTAGAAATAACAGTTGCAAAATTCCTAATAAATGTTAAGTGCTCAGTTTGCAATGGTTTCCTTTTTGTAAAAGTTATTTTCTTGGTAATTAAACTTTTTCCTGGGAGCACAAATTAAATGAATGGAAATTATTTTATAGTGCTTTAGCTTTCAAAAATAAATAAAGAAAGAAAAACTGCTTTTTATTAAGTTTTAATTAGGTTATTCATATATATATGTGTGTATATATATATATTTAAAGAATAGTTTACTGATTTTTAGAGAGAGAGTAAGGGAGAAGAGAAAAACATCAATGTGAATGTGTAACATCGATTGGCTTCCTCCTGCACTCTTCCTACTAGGGATTGAGCCTGTAACCTGGGCATGTGCCCTGATCAGGAATCAAACCAGAAACCTTTTGGTGCACTGGACAATATCCAACCAACTGAGCCACATCGACCAGGGCATAAAATATCTATATTAATACATTTGAAATTATTAAGTTGTTGCTATATCAGTTTAATACTAATAATGGTGCTGCTAATTATATCAATAATACTTTTGATACCATAAAAGAATTCTAGCTAGCAGACAGCTATAGCATACTATTATCTATTAAATTTAATCATACCATAAATAGAGTATACTGATTGATATTATGAACTATCACAACATTTAACTAGAAGGTGATAAAAGTTTGACTCTGAAGAAGGAAAAACAGAGATGTTTTAGAAGGGCAATGATCTACAGAAAATTTGTGGTTTTTCAACCAACCTCTTGTTTTATAAGCCCTATTCAAACATGAAGGCAAGGAATCACTGTGCATTGGTGTCTAGTGAAATAATTTTTGAGACTATTTCTAGGAAATTTTAACATACTATAAAATTAGAAATAATTTTTACTGTTTTGCTAAAAATTTTTAAAGTCTATATATGTGAATAAAATTAGAATATATTTGTGGCCATGCTGCTACTTATCTGACATTGTCAAATTTTGGCAATGTGCCAAGATCAGATTGATTTGTGCTGTAAAATAGAACAGTTACATTCTGGAAGTAGTCACACACATATCAAGTGTCTTCTCACATATGAGGTGGGTGAGTGTTAGAGAGTTAATGAGCTCAGTCAGAAGTGGGCCTGTCTGAGCTATGACCCCTGGTGCCCATGAAAAGGATAAAGGCATAAAACAAAGGGTTACAAAGCAGAACTTAATAGCAGCTCAGTTTAAAATGAAAGTAGTAAAATAATATCTTAGGCTTGCTTTTTTTTCACAGAGTCCTAGGTGTGTTGTGGATTAGCACCCTCCTTTGTTTCTGCTTGAAGCTCTCCTAAGCATTGGAAGGTCAAGAAGCTAAGACAATTGCATTTCCCAAAGATGTTTTGAACTGACACCTGTAGGTCAGCACTTCCCCAGGTGTGTTTCTGAAAACTAGTTCCTGGGAAGGTAATTCTTCCCACAAAATAGAATCAATGTCAATTATGTTTGTGGAATTCTAGGTTAAATACATATATGCAAGTTTTTTGTTTTTTTGGGTTTTGTTCGTGTTTTATTATTTACTTCTGTAATGCTTTTTATAATTTTTTTGATTTTTTTGAATCTCCATGACATGAGTTGGGTGTCAGGTAGAGCAGGTAGATTTTGATGTAGTTCCCAAAATTCCTAGATAAAGACTTTTTTTTTTAACATTTCACAGGACAGGAGAACCTTTTGTGCACTTTAGGAATCATGGCCTTTGTTGCTTAATTCACATCCTGGAAGATAAATGTCACAAGGGTAAAATGTCACTCATTTGTCCCCGTCAATTTAGAATTTGTTATAGATTCAGACCTGACCAAGGATTGTGTTTGTCGGTGCCTTATCCATGGAGAAAGGGTTTGGTAAGCAAATTAATGAAGTAAACCAGAGTTTTCCATACTGCGATCTGAGATATTAATAAGGATTCCATGATAAAAGGATTTTATGGGTGAATTCAAGAAGTTCCATGTGCAGTCCATCTTGGGAAACCATTAATGCTTATGCAGCACCCCAGGGAATCAGTCTGACTTTGTTCACTATAGGACTCCCCATGAGCACCTAACAATGTAACCAGCCCTGGACTCCATGTTCCTTCTTTCCAGAAAAATAATCTATTGTAATTTGGGAAGTGCTGCAATAAACAAAACTGAGTGTTGTCTCCAAAGCCATCATGTGGAGTGGACTTGTTTGAGACACAGCAGAATACAATGAAAAGAAGGAAGTGGTGGAGGAAGAGAAGAATTGAGGGGAGGAGATGGGGAGAGATGAGAAATCTGCCTTCTTACCCTTATTCTCTGGCCTCAGGGACTTTGCATTGCCTTATCTTTCAAGGCCAATGTGAGTCTTCCTGTAGTCCAGTGTGGAGTCTCTCAGCCCTCCTCTGCTCCTGTCCCCCAACCTGGTTCCAGACCTAAGCCTGTAATCACAAGGATGAGCTAAATACAATCCCATAGCAGTTTCAAGCATTAATCCCTTGCTTATATATTTAAACATTAACCATGTATCACTCTGATCTTTTTATCAAATAAAACTTTCTCTATCTGGAAGTGTTTTCTCAGCCTATTGTATACATTTAAAAGAAAAGATGGTTTAGAGGAGGCTAGTTTATGACTCAGGTTTTTGTTTGTTCTGAATTGTTTCTGTGGGTGCCATTAGCCCATCTTTGTCAAGCAGGTTACCTCCCACCACCCATGATAACATATTAGGTCTGGACTTCAAATGTCTGAAAAACATGAAAAACAAGAGTGTGCAGTAACTTAGTATGTCGGTAAAGAAACAACTGTCAGCATTTAGTTCAGTCTTTGCAAATGTACACAAACTCGCTTTATAGTGGAAGGTTAACTTTTTCAACTTAATGATTCATTTTTTTGGAAGAAGATTTTTTTCCCACAAATACCCAGGCAGAAAAATAATCTATCAAGTGCAATGAATAACCAATGTAACATGGGAGTTCAGAAAAAAAACAACTCTAGTAAATAAACTTATAGACATGAAAGGTTGTGAATTAAATGTTGAAGAATTCAAGATTGCAGATCTGAAAAAAACTCAATGAGATACAAGAAAACCCAGAAAGGCAACTAAACAAGCTCAGGAATAAAGTCAACAAACAAAAGGAGTACTTCACCAAAGAGACTGAAACTATAAAAAAGAACCAAGCAGAAATTCTGAAAAACTCAGTAAATGAGATGAAGAATGAGTTAGAGAGGAAATAAAGCTGACCAGATGGAGGAAAGAATGTGATACTGAAGATAGAAATCTAGAAATGATGCAAGTAGAAAAGAGAGAATTGAAACTTTAAAAAAAAAATTTAAAAAAAATGAAAGAACTCTATGAGAACTACATTACAAAGAGTGATGTAACAACAATGGGAATACCAGAAAAAGAAGAGAGGGAAAAGGGAACAGAGAGCCTATTCAAACAAATAGTTGTTAAGAACTTCCCACACCTATGGAAAGAGCTGGATGAAGTATCCATCTTATATAAAAACTGCTGTTTGAAATTTTAATCCTGATAGTATGGCTTCTGTCTTAAATAATAAGGAAAAGAAGACTACTCCCATTCCAGAGAGGCTGTAAACTATGCCCCAGACAGAGTTGTCAGTGATGACACCCAGGCAGTTGCCAGGCCTTGAGATATGGTCTCATGGCCCCTTCCCAGCATGCAGGTCTCCCTTCTTAGAAGGCCTGGAAGTCTCATTCCAAATTTGGGAGACAAAGGACTGGAAAAAGTATAAATAAAGAGAGTTTCCCCATATTGGGGGCCCAGAATTTGAAAGACACATTTTTCTCTGGGCCTGCACAGAATTTAATAATAAAATGTAACTCCTGTAGTCGGCACTGCAGTTCAGCCCTTGCTTTGGCAGGGTGCTGTAACTGTAGTTGCTGGCCAGCTTAATAAAGGCTCCTAAATCTTGATCTGAGTCCCTGGTGGTCGTCTCCGTGGGTCGCCCCATTACACTGGACACTGGAATCTAAGAAGCTAACAGAACACCTAATTACCTCAATTCTAAAAGGCCTTCTCCAAGGCACATTTTATTAAAACTGTCAAAAATTAAAGACAATGATAGAATTCTCAAGGTAGCTAGGGAGGTACATTTTACTTGCAGAGTTTCCCTTAGATGCCCAAATAAAATGTTAGCCATTACTACTGTCTTCATCTACACTAATAAAAGAGAAATATGCAAATTGGTGTCACTCCGCTATGCCCCAGCCAATCAGGATTATATGCAAATTAACCCAACAAAGATGGCTGTTAATTTGCATATGCAGGCACAGAGTGAAGACTGAAGACTGAAGAGGCTTGACTTCTCTGCTGCAGCTGGACCAAAGGCCTGGGTCCCTGCTGCTGGAGGAAAACCGGTGCCTGCAGCCAGGGAAAAGAAGGCCTATTTCGTGAATCTTTGTGCAATCGGCTTCTAGTCTATCAATAAAAAGACTGACACCTGATGGCCCTAAAGAAATGCAAGTAATTCAGCCATGCTTTTGGCAAGCTGAAAGCATGCATCAGTGACCAGGTTGCTTTTAAATTAGCCTCTTATGCTTTATGAATATCCACACATCGAGCAGTTGTAGTTCTCAAAACCATGACTAGTATAAAAGCTATCATGCCAGCCTGCTCACCAGCTTCTTTACAGTTTTAACTTATCAACATCAACCTGTTCACACCTCACCATTCATTTAATAATAACTCAGTCTGTGCAGTAGCCATGGATAAAGTGATCTTCATCCTAGAGATCAAAGAATTAATCAAGTGAAACAGTAAAGAATGATTTCAGAAATCTTTTGAGAAAGATAAATAACTCAAAGTGATGAATTATTGAATCTTTAGGGTATATTTATTTATCAGGCAATCAAAATTTGCCATTTTAAAACTCATTCCATTTTTCTTTCATATTAGGTAGTTGTCTTTGAGGTGACATATAACCACCAAAACTGAATATGCAATCAACTTGTGACTTAATATAAAAAAAAAACTTGATAAATCTATTCTGTTATGTTTTAAAACAAACCTCCATAGTGTTAAATCTGAAAAAGCTCAAATGGTCTAAAATGAACAAGAAAATTCTGGCTCCAACCTGACCTAAAGTATTGCAAATAGCTTTAGGATTTAATCACACATCCTTAAAGGAAACATTTAGACTTACTGACTTGAAACTCCCATGCAAAGGAAGTCAACCTTTTCCAACATTTCGAAGAGAATGTTCTCCCAACCTCTTGCTGAATATTGTGCTGCGTAAAGCTCTATTGAACACTATAGCCCTGCCTTGTTCACTGAACTTGATCCACTGGAGGGTTCAACTCTGGTCTGTAAAGTTAGCAAAACTATCCTCTAATGTCTCCTTCATATGAAAAGCTTTAAAATATTTTAATGCCACAGAATTAATACTCTAATTCTACTTCCTAGGTCAAATATCTCTAGCCCTTGACTATTACTCTTCTGATGTTGTCCAAGACCTTTGCCATTTGCTAGGTTCCCCCTGGATATTCTCCTCTTTAGGCATGTTTTCTAAATGTGACTTCCCAAATTGGATATATTGTTCCAGGCATAAAAAGACCAGTGTACAGCATAGAAGAAAAACAGCCAAGGAACTCACAAAACATCTCTCATTGGTCCTTTTCTGGTCTCTATACTTGAAACATAGACCCACCTGGGGAGTAAGGATAAATCCACAGCTCCAAAGGAAAAGACAACAGCAGTGGTGCAATTTGCGCCTGCCACACACATTCCCCAGGAGTAAAAGAAAACCAAACTGAAGTAAATGTCTCTCTTTCCTGGTCCCCTTGAGACATATTTTCTTTTTTTTAAAAAAAAATATATATATTATTGATTTTTTTACAGAGAGGAAGGGGAGGGATAGAGAGTTAGAAACATCGATGAGAGAGAAACATCGATCAGCTGCCTTCTGCACACCCCATACTGGGGTTGTGCCCTCAACCAAGGTACATGCTCTTCACCAGAATCAAACCTGGGACCCTTGAGTCCACAGGCTGATGCTCTGAGACATATGTTCTTTAATCCAACTGCTAATCCCCAACCTGATAATGAAGAAGCACAAAGAATGTTTTATGCCACCATAAGGCATTTGCACAAACAGAATCTCTGCTGACCAGTCAGTCAAGAAAATCACTGTATGCCTCAAAATGAAAAATAAGAAGCTGCAAAACAGTAAACTCGCTATCTTCTGACTGTCTGGCTAGATATCATATTCATTCATGAGTGACGATGGTGAAGTCAGGATTCGGGAATATGAGAATAATGCATCTTTCAGGGTACTGGGAAATGTTTATTATCTATCAGGTTCAACTCTTGTGTCCACTATTTTCAGTGTCATTCTTTGATGAGAGAAGGAATACTGTTGAGTAATGGGTTGACTGTCAGTGAAATCTTCCCATGCAAATTTCTGAAATTATATCTCCTCATTGACCATTTTTACTGAACTATTTCAAGAGAACAGGATAGGGAAATTTGAGAGTGATCATACCTCTTCAAAAAAGTATTCTTCATCTAAATGAATCTTCAAAACAGCGTTCCAAAGTAGCACTTTGATGACAGATTCTTCTTGATTTGTTGACACCCAACTTCCAGACATGTGAAAATAGGCATTTCATCTTTTATTTCATGAAACAAAATGAGATTGGAATAAATTCCCAAATTCCCTCCTCCAAATTGCAGATTATTTGAGTTTCTATGAAACAGAAGTGTTTGTTTACCTAATGAAGCACTAAAACTCTTGGTGTGTTTTTGCAAGTTGTGTAGAGTCAACAAGATACTAAGTCAAGAACTGCTCCATGCTGCCTCCTCACTGAGCCTTTTCCTTTCCAAGAGTGTGGCTCCATCCAGCCATTTTCAGGAAACTCATTGCAGGAGGGCCTCACCTTTCATGAAAATGCGGGTCAAGTTTGATTCATTGGGAGACTTCGATATAACAATGTCGTAAAAAAAAATGCCAATTAAGTGAATAGTATATAACATTTCTCATCAAGGATGAATTTTCCTTCCTGAGAGCTTAATTCTTGACTAAAATGTCACTTGGAATGAAAGAATTCTAACATAAGAAAGTAAGTATTTGAAAACAATGAGTGAAAGGTTTAGAAATCACATTCTTTTCAAGCTTACTAGTGTGGCTATAAATATGAGAAAGATATCGAAATATTTTTAAAAAAAATAAATTTGAAGCTCAAACTTAATAACTATTGTCCTGCCTTCCTCTTCATTTCTGAGAGTGTATTTATATAAAAGTCTCATTTTAGCATACACTTTGGATAAAGGGTTGCCATTGCCCCAGACAAATGTTATGGCTCAGTGAATACACCATGGTGTGCATGTGGGGCCACATTTTCAC
Source organism: Myotis davidii (assembly GCF_000327345.1). NCBI lineage: Eukaryota > Metazoa > Chordata > Mammalia > Chiroptera > Vespertilionidae > Myotis > Myotis davidii. The sequence continues at coordinate 9,498,185 of NW_006289813.1, read as the reverse complement.
ATTTAAAAGAAAAACCCATGTACATACGTGTGCACACACACGCACCAGGCCTGCCTTTCATTCCAGTCTATGTAGACCCTTCTGTTTCCAACACTTACTGCCCCTCAATTGGCCAAGCAAGCGGAACCCCCATTCACTACCCAATGAAGCAACAACTCCCCCATCTGACTAGGAGAGGCCAGGGGCCTTGCCCACTTACACTTGTCTGTCAGCTGGGTTGACAGCATGGGAGGGGGCCTCCCCCACCTTTCCCTGCCCATCAGCTCTGCTGACAGGTGCAAGCAAGCAAGGGACTCCCCCCTCCACCCCATTCATGCCCATCAGCACATCTGATGGACACAGGCGGGTAGGAGAGTCCCTAGAGCCCTTGAGCGGAGAGGGCAGGCTCATTTCTACCCTGGGTGGGGCCTGAGCTGCACGCACTCTCACAGTCTCAGTTGATGTGTTGGGGGCAGACATGGGTTCCCAGTTGTCCCACTGTCTGACAGGAAGTCACCGTTTACCCACATTGAATCAGTCACGCCTCTGGCTGTCCATGGATCCTGTCTGGGTCATCTTAGAGGGGATTTAGACAGGCATATGAAAGCATGTAGAGAGCAGAGGGCAGAGAGCTAGTGGGGAAGAAGGAACCAGCCTGATAGGTAACTGGAAAGGTCATAGGAGAGCATCCAAGGAGAGGAAATGAGGCCAACATATTTCAAATTGACCACTGACCGGAACTTTGTAAAAAGAAAGTCCTCACTGGACATTGATGAACACAATGGTTTTTCTTATATATTTTTGTCTTAGAAAATAAGATGTGACACAGGGGCTAAATGCATGGTGGGCTACTCTCATCATACAAGTGAGTATTTAGTGAACATATACTATGTGCCTGATGCTGAATAATATCTCTTCCCCCTGCCATTGTGAGCCCACACATGCCCCATAGACACTGTAGACCTTCTCATGTAGACTCTGAATGGAGCAGCCAGAAAGCCCCATAGTGGGCCACCAGAGTTCTTCTGCACGAGTGTGGGCCTCTTTGATGATCTGTTTACACTGTAGTAACACCATATGGAAATTTAATAGAATCATTCATAATTTATGACATTAAACAAGAAATATCATTATTTTATTAGTCTTTAAAACTGGTGTGGTTATTTGCACTAGTGTGGGCTACAGGCACAGTTCTGACCACAAAGATTGAAAATAATCCCAAATACCAAGTCCCACCCCCCCAAAAAAAAAACCACCAAAGAAATAAATCAAATAAAAAAAGCTAATGAATTCATAAACTCCAAGTGAAGAATTAAAAATCATAGGATAAAGAACCCATTTACTTTAGTTAGCTTTCTCTCAGGTTTTGCTTCAACTTTCCTGCTTTAACCTCAGATTTCAATTAAGTAGACAAGAGACTTTCAGCACAAGTGCACAGTAAAAAATGTTTTCAGCACACATGCAAGTGCCTTTGGCTTCAAACCAACAGGAAAATAATGGCTTTCACAACCACACAAGGAGTGTGTAACTCTAAGGCAGGATGTAGAAAAGCTACAAAAGCAACAACCAAAAGGGTGTTTCAGCCTTCTGCACTCAGTCAGAAAACACTGTCAATTTTAGCTTAATTTTTACATGCAGCAATTTTACCTTCAAAATTTCCACATGATTTGGATCTTTCCTTCCATGAGTTTTGAGCATCGTAGACATTCACAAAGCTCTCCACTTAGCAGAGGGTGGCATCCTTCTGCTCTAGGCTCAGATTGCAGTCAAGGTCTTTGTTAGGCATTCTGGAGACTTCTATCAGCCATGGCCATCCCATTGGCCATGCCTTAGACCTCCATACATACGGGAATGAACAGGAAGCCAGAATTCTTATATTTTCTTCTTTATCTTTTATTGTTAACTCACATAAGATAGGGATGAACTAAGTGGAAGCAGAGAGAGCTTTTTCAGGCTACACACAGTCAAGACATGCTTTGCCTGACACACTGTACCTTTGAATTTACATGTTCTTTTTTGAGGAATAAATAACACTATTTCAAAATAAGAGTTCAAATACTAAGCCTGTTATTACCAGTTATTATTTGCATTATTGATCTAATTTATTTCATCTAACTTACTTAATCATATTGCAGCTCCTGGAGCTAGACAAGAGCTTTAAAAAATCACTTGATTTTGCCCCACCTTTGAGGAGAAAAAGCACATTTCTTCGTTGACATTTGGATGAGGAAATGAGACTCAGAAGGAGGTGTCTGCAGAAATTTACACAGCTAGTAAAGGGTAATGGGGAAAATTCCAGGTCTCCTGCCTCTTGGGTATTTGACAGATGAAATGTGGGTGAGGAAACGAGGGGCCGTCCTGGAAGGGGACCCCATGGTCAGAAAGAAGGGCTAGGGTGACAACTAGGTGTCTTTTACCAAGCTATTTTATACTCAACAACTTGTAGTTCTGAGTTACAGAACAGTATCGACTCTTCTAAAAACAAGAAATAGGAGAGGAAGAGGTTTTACAGGGTCTATTTCTAAAAGTTAACTTGGCTGAATGTTTCAACTCCTATGGCTGGACTTCTTAATTTCTATTTAGAATTGACAATTGTAAGTTTTCATGTAAGCAGAATGAATATTAGACTCCTCAGGTGCAGCAATACCTAAAACTTTCACTTTTAAAATCATAATAAAACATGATTCCATCTGGTAAGACTGCTTTGTAAATGTGGAACATTTCTGACTTGCGTTTAAACTGTCATTGATCTTCACCTAACACAGCCTATAAATATCCTTCTGCTCTTGTTGTGAGTCTAAGGTTTCAGTCCATGCTCCAAGTGGACTATTGAAATGTTCAATTTACATCAAAATGGGCAGATATCCATGGAGCTGGCTGTCTTTCTCACTTCAAAGCTCTGGTCCGAGTCAACCTTGGCTGTGTTAAACCTTTCATATGCTATTTAATTGTGGATTTTTGTGAGAAAATAAAGGAAGCTCAAAGTCATATGGTTTAAACATGTCTAAATGAAAATTGTGAGTTGACTCATAAGAATTACCACAAATGTTCTTCCATGGAGCCATTGGGCAGAAGACAATGGTCTATTTCCTACTGTGAAGACTCCAAGTGAAGAATTAAAAACTTTTAGAAACCATTTCCCGTAAGAATTCTGCATTCAGACGTGTGCCTAACTTATGAATCACTGACATGAACCCAGGTCTTCCCACTTTGTGCATTTAAAAGTAAAAGTCATTACTTGGGCTGCATTCTGGAAACATTGTTGTGTGGAGGGCTTATATGTTCTTACATCAGAAAGTGTCTCATTGTCCAAGAAGCTTGAGAAATTAGCTTAACAAAGCTAGACTTTTTACTACAGGAGTTCCCAAGCTCAGTATATTGGCCTGTGCTATGAATCTCTAAGAGAGAAATACTGTATGTTGCGCTTCTCAAATTCATTTGCTCATAAAATCTGTGTCCCAGAATATCTCATGACTTCTAGAGTGTATGCCTTGATAAAAAGCTGCGTTTTGTCTTGCTGTGGGTTTGAAGGAACGCGGACCAATATATGATGGGATATGGAAAGAATGCAATCTTACTGAGTAGCTACTAGTTCTATAAACCCAAAAGGAAGTCAATTATCAAATTTAGCATTTGCATAAAAACTTTACTCATTTTTCTGGAGCCACACAGTCTCTTTAGAACAACAGTAATTATTAAAAATCACTGTGAGAATGATCAGATTTACATGAATTTTAAGGTGACATCCAAATACAACTTTATAGTTGGCCACGTTTTGCCAAATTTCAATCTGTATCTGTAACAAAATAAGCCATGTGCGTTTTGAGGAAATGAAATTATAGCAAGAAAGGCAAGAGCTCCAATATAAACATTTTAAATATTAATCAAAAATCTTCTTGGACATTCAGAAATTCCCACCACAAGAAAGCTTTCTTTGGAGCTAGGCCACAGCCAGGTTACTCACTGTCCCATTAGCTTACGAAGTTCAATAGAAGACCAGGGTCTGAGCTGGACTCGGTACTGAGCTTGGTAATGATTAGCTTCCTGTGCCCTACTTCCCTCATTTTGACTCCTGTATATTCATTTTTCACAAAGATCTTCCAACCCTCCTTCAGCGCTTCAGTTTCAGAACAGAGGCTATTATATTTGGGAAGCCTTTCTAGGCCTCCCCAGGCATCTATGCCCCCCACTGGCCCAGATAACATGTGCAAAGTTGCTGCCCTCTTGCAGGGGACACAGTGAGTTGCCCACACATTTCCTGGTGGGTGAAGGTGGGAGCCAGTGGCTTTACGAGGGGCTCCAGGTCTCAGTAAATGTTCAACTCCTATTTACCCAGCCTTTCTGCTCAACTTCAAACAAGATTGTTTTTCTTTTTCTCCATGGCCTTCTGAGTGTCATTCATGCAAGACCAGGGAGAGGCCCCAGACCTCAACATTCCAGCCTCTCCTCCCTCTCCTACTGACAGGCGTGAAAGTCCTGCCGAGTGCTGCCAGGTTTCCACTATGGAAAGAACTCTCTCTGACCTGGAGACCATTAAAACACATGTGTCATCATGGCATTCGTCACTTGGACTCAAGAACCACCCCATCAGAGCACCAGCATTTGCACACTTTAATGGAAGAAGTGGGTCTTGTGCTACATGAGTGGGTCCTACTCCCGTGCTGGACCACAGGGTGAGGTGCAGATATTCTGGAATGATGGTGAAAGCAAGGTTCAAACACCACATCTAAAATTCAGATTTTAATCTTCCAAGTGCCCTGCCGAGTATCATCTTCCCCAGAAGCTCAAATAGTCCTGTCAGGACTGTAAAGACTTGCCCTGCGGAGACGGGCTATTCCGGCATCTCAACCATGAACACCAGGCTCCACTCGGTTACCTTTCTTGGAACTCCCAGTAAGTCAAAAGCTTTGAGCAAAGTGTGTTTCTGATTAAGCCTCTTTCTTATAAAGAAAATTATATGTCTTCTACTGGTGCTGGGAGAGTACCCCAAATTATGAGGGAAAGGTACATTCAAAGCCAACTACTAGTATATAGGGATCTTCTCTAGAGATGGAATTCTCCCTTGAGATGCAAGAGATAACCTTGACTATGGGAAAACCTGAAACAAACATGAATGGTAGAGAATGCCACGTGCTTTTTCATGCGTATCCAATCTTCTTCAATGTGTACATCAAGACACAAGAATTAAGTAGCAGTTTACTCCTACTTCCATCCAGTGCCCTTTTCATCCATCATGGATTACTGGAAATCCTGAGCATTCCTATGTGGAAAACAGAAAAGAAAGAAGCAGACTCTTTGCTACAAAGCATATGTGAAAATGATTAGGTGAGGAGGGGCAGCGAGCAGTGCTCCAAGTAACCAGCAACCTACTAAGACATGATTAAGAATCACTGTTTAAGTAGTTGGGGCCAGGAATTCCATGAGCTGGTTCAGTGTGTGCTCAGTAATGTCTTTTAGTGGGATCAGCCCTAGATCTCTGGCCCATTGGAACCTAGGAGTTGGAAGTGGGACACTGGAGAGCTGGTCATCCCTTTTCAAACCTCAGACCTCGCTGTGATTTTGTTAACAGACACAGACTCCATTTCAGAGAAAATGCCTAACCCGAGTTTGTGTCAAGTTGAATTCTGTCCATTTCATGTATTTTGGTATTAACACTGTAGAACAGGCTGAGGCCAAAACACTTTCCAGAGAGTCCAGGAGAGTCAGGCCTGCACCCAGGGCCAAGTCTAGATTTGGAAACTCCCACACTTTGGAGTCTTCAGGCAGGAAGCCCTCCCACATGAGAAGTCACTGCTGATGGGCAACTGTTCGGGGCCATGTCCTCAGAAGTGTCAGCCCCAACCCAGGATGCCAGCTGGTCTCAGTGTTCTAGTGACACAGCCCAGACCACAGCATCCATGGTGACAACAGCATCCCCCACCCCTGATCCAGTTCCTTCCTAGAATCTCAGCTGAGGACTAAATATTTTCACAAGGAGGCATTAAAGTCAATACACATCAACCAGCTTTCCTGGCCCAAATCATAAATACTATTCATCAAAAGCCGCTGCCATTTGCTCACAGACGATGAAGGCTTGAAAAGAATTATTAGCATTTTATTGGAATTGTGTTGAGAAGAGGTTTCCAGACTCAGGCAGACTCGGGTCTGAGAGTACGTTAAAATGAACTTGAATGTTTCCTTATACTTATAAGCTTATGTCTCTGGCAAGTCTACTCTGTAACCTGGCCTGAGGAAAAGGCACAGGGAATGCCTGCCGACCACAGGCTTGGGGGGTGAGGAACTTTGCCCCAGTTAAACCCTAGATCTGGATGTTGTCTTCCTCCACTACCCAGCGTCTGTCCGCCTCACTGAAATTTCCCATCATCTAACTGTTGAAATGTTGCCCAGAGAAAGTTACACCTGAGCCAAATGCAGTACGTGCTGGAGGCCACCAAAATGGGCTCGACCATTTTCCATTCCACTCTGCTTTTATAGATTTTCAATATTCAGAAAGGCTTACAAATAAATGAACCGGAGAGGAAAGTGAAACCTTCCCCCTTTGGTCATTCCCCTTGTCTAACAATAAGGAACCTCAATATTAATTTCCTCCTCCAACACCTCAAGACCTGTCATTGGCATACTTGGTACCAACAAAAGCAGCATCAGTAGTAGATTCCCCCTAAAACAAAAATGCTTTCAGTAAAGAGGACTGTACCTACCATTTTTCTACTTTATTTACTGAGCCCTGAGTTTCCACAACATTATTCTTTAGACCTTGAGGAAGTAATACACTCTCGCCCTTAAACGCTGTAAGTAGTCGATAATCCATTATTACAGTAAGCCGTTCACTCTCACAGTAATTATCTAATAACCCCTTATAAAAGACCGTGGCTTCCTAATCTGTTTATAATTATCATTTCAATGATCCCACACATTAATGTCTGACCTTCAGCAACTCTGACCTGATCTTAATTAACTCTAATATCAAATCATCGCTACATAAGAAACTAGCCATGACCAAATGAATGAACCCCAGGTACAGTTAATTTCTAGAGCAATTATCTTTTCATGTAGGGAGATTTAAATGATTATCTGCACAATTTCACACAGTTTTATGTAATTCTGAGACATTATAAATTCTGTTTTAAATCATATTTCAAAGGCAGGACTCCACAGTCTGGCTTTGTCTAGTTTTCTCAAGTACTTGCCTACAACATCACACACTATCCCTGTGAAATGCAGAATGGTTTTGTGTCATTATTTTTAATTATAAACAAATAATGAAAACAGACCTTACAAAGTGATATGTTATAGTTAAATGAATAACTATACTGCTAGGTAATGTAGGAGCAACAGCATCCAGGTTAAATCATTAAAGAAAACACTGCATTATGAAGAACTACTGAACATAGTTGATAATGTAATATATGCTGTAAACAATTAGAGAAGCTGGAGTGTGAGTTAATATGCGTAGGCTGAGAAATGAGCCCCACAGACTGGAAAGCATTTATCGTCTTAGCCAAGCCTAGTGGGATGCTGCTCAGGAAAATATTTGAGGCTCCAGTGCAACTTTATTTCAGACCTGAGATGCAGGTGACTATTTTTGTGTTTGTAAACATCTAACCTCCCACGCGAAGCTCCGTGTGTACTCTCGCTTCCATTTGTTCAGATGTCCAATGGACTTTTAGGGGGAAATACACAAGCACATCGGCAATATTGCAGAAATGTTTGAGTGTAAACAAAGAGATGCAATTAGAAAATGTTTGCTCAGCATCGTCTGTGGCATCAGAAATTAGGGGCACATGGACCAAAGTGTGGCATTTCAACAAGACTATTCACTGTTCCCTGCTCTTGACACAACTTCTCCATCTCGAACATTTAGCTTTCCTGGTCAATTCTTGCAACACTTAACAATTCATCCCGGAAACCAAAACATTTGTCCTGCAGCCTTGAGCCATGGACAGCACCCTGATGAGGGAGACTGATCTGAATGTCACATGGATGGGGAGTGCTGCCTGTTCCTCAGAGATGTCACAGGGAGCTGCGGTAATGGATCACCCCTAACCACCAAGAGGGGCATTCACTTCCTGACCACGTACCTCTGCTCTTCCCCAGAGTAATTATTTGCAGAAATAAGAAGAAAATGACCTACATTTTATATCAACTAGCTTAACAGATGCAGGGTGAGTGTATAGTTTCTCTATCAATAACAGAGTACTTGGGATGTTCTAAATTGATAAATATTTTAAATGACTATGTCTATTGAAATTTAAATGTATATTCAAAGACAAAAGGTGACTGTATTAAGAACCCATCCCCAGGTGCTAACACAAGCCTCATCAGTGTTCACAGGCTTGGTGGAAGGAAATTGTTGGCACCCCTGATTTGTCATGGCTTGTCCCCACAATCACCTGCTCCCAGACCCGGGAGCCCCTGGAGACCAAACTCTTCCTGGGTCTGAACCCTCACACCAGAGACTCAACAGGGTTCAGTTCAAGCCTAGCTGTGGCTGTGATAATGACACCACCAGGACCTTCCCCAGGTGTTTTTCTCGGAGACATCTGTCATCTTGACAGTGCTGTCTATTGGCTTTAAGATGAAAATGTTTTAAATATAATAGAGATAGCAATGATTGCCAGGGTTTAAGCCATTAAATAATTTCAGATCTTCAAATGGTTATCTTCTGCACACCTGCCAGTTTCAAGACAGGTTTAAAAACCATTGTGTCTACCGTGTGAGGAATTGTGCTGTGAATGGTAAATATTGAGCTCTCTGCTCCTTTCTCACCCTTTGGAAAATGCGTCCTTTGGAAAATGGTGTCTTTGCCTCCTTTTTGCTGCTGAGTTGAAGGTTTAAGAGACTTTACGCCATTAGTTCCTCTCATTCAAAGAAAACCCTTGGGCCTACACTTTCTGCTTTTTAATCATTGGAGCTCCTAGAGGAAACTACCCTGTTTTATGTAAGGTTTGACATTTGGTTTTAATATTTTACTTTAAATATCTGATTTAATTACAGCTTCTCTGGTGATGAAGTAAGTAATTTTTAACACAAAAGACCCATCCCACTTGCTAATTTTCTCTAAGGCCTGGGGGTGGGGAACAGACAATGGGTCATCACCCTGAAGGAGACCCCTACTGGCACATCCACATCCATCCTTAAGGGACAAGATGGGGTAAGAATTTTGCTAAGAAAGTGGTCCCCAACTCACCCTTTCTTGGCTGGGTCTTCTTTGAACAAAACCCTATCACAACGGTATCAATAGCTGTGACAGGATTTACACTCATGTCCTCGCAGGTGCTCCCTTTGGAGAGCTTTGGACCACATAAATGAATGATGCACATAAAGTGTACACAGTAAGAAGAGAGAACAAGATGTGGGTCTGTGGGATGGGGCAGAGCACATGGGGGACTGGCAGTTCCTGCCCATGGGTGTGAATGATGGCAGTGTTGTTGGCCCAGGAACAGGGCCAACCCTGGCTGGGCACTGACCAGCCCATGGAAAGAGCTCCTCCAAGTCACAACCAGGACTCCTTGCATTCTCCATCCTGCTTCTAGTGGTGGACAGAGAGCACTGCACCTGCAGTATGAGGGTCAACCAGGAACCACCTCCAGTGCTAAGGAGACTGTCTCCTGCCTGGTACTAACCAGTAGCGACTTTTTCCTCCGTTTATTTGTGCTTATTTTTATCCTTGCCATTTTCAATTGCACATTTGAGCATTGCATTGTGCCATTCAGTGAAAAATATCCCTATTTGGTTAAACAAGTAGCAATTAATTTTGAAACTTTTTATTGTAGAGTTTAATACACACACACACACACACACACACACACGTATGAAACTTAAAGATACAGCTCAAGAAATCCCCAAGTTAAGAAATAGAAGATTGCCAGACTGCCAAGAGCCATTTATTTCTCTTCAAACCATGACCTCTAACAAAGGTGAACACTGTCCTGATTTCTAATACTATAATTTAGGTTGGAAACTCTTTGAACTTTGTATGAATGGAATCAGAATCTCATTATTCCAGCTTCTTTGTTCTACATCACATTTGGGACACTCACTCATTTTGGTTTCTTCAATTCATATGCTTGTAGTATTCTATATATAAACATACAAAAGTTTCCCCAAAACAAATATATCAATTTGCATCCCAACAGCATTCATGAAAGTCCTCATTGCTTTACATCATCTCAATATTTAGCATTGTCTTGTGATTTTTTTCCTTTCAACATTACTCCGAAGGACAGAAGTCTGATTCTATTTCATTGTGGTTAAATTTATGTTTTCTGATGACATTGATATTGAGTGCCTTTTTATTTTTAATTTTTTAAATTATTTTGTATCTTTGTTTGTAAAAGGCCTATTCAAGATCTCTTGCTATTTTTTTACTGAGTTCTCTAATTAAAAAAAAATAATAATAATTTGTAAGAGATCGTCCTATATTTTGGATGTGTGTATTCATTACATAAGTTAGAAATATCTCCTGGCCTGAGCTTCTTTTTCAGGTCCTTAATAGTGATTTTAATGCACAGAAGTTCTTAATTTTAATAAGGCAAATTTTCTCTTTTTTTGCTCAGTATGTTTTATATCTTACTTTCTACCTTGGAAGCATGAAATATTCTCTTATAGGTGTTTTCTAGTTTAGTAATTTGCCTCTTACATTTAGATAAAAAACCCACCTGACATAGATATTTTTTAATGTTGTGAAGTGTGGATCAAATTGAAATATTTTGTTCTGATACCAATTTTTTAAAACCATCATCATCTCCTTAGTGATCTGTAGTTTCTTCTGTGTCATAAGTCAAGTGCTCAGGCCTGATCTGGGTCTCTGTTCTGTTCCTCTTATTCATATTGTAATGATATCTACAGTCTTAATTATTGTCACTTTAAAATGAGTCTTGATATCTGGTTAAATGATTTCTCCCTCTTTGTTATTCTTTGAGATTGGCATCTCTATTTTTGGAGCTTTGAATTTTATACAAATTTTATAATGAATGTTCCAATAATGAGCATAGTATATTTATTATTTATTTAGGCCTTCCTTATGCTCTGTAGGTTTCAGTGTACATATTTAGTTAGATTTATTATTGTATCTTTAATAATCTTTTACATTTCTTTGCTGTATATAATTTACATATATCTAAAATAAAATTTAATTTTGTATATTAATTTTATTTCTAGCCACGTTATGAAGATCATTTCATTAGTTTGATAGTCTTTCTCTTGAATTTCTGGTCCAGGTGGCTAGTAAGAACAAGCTTGTATTAGTCTAACCTTAGGGACTAGAATAAGGCAAGATAAGTAAGAAAAAGGAATAAAAGAAGGAAAGTAAGAGAAAAAAAGAAAGAAGAGGTGGGTTGAGGGAAGGAAAGAAGGGAGAGAGGAAGGAAAAAAGAAAAGAGAAAGAAAGAGGAAGGGAGTGAGGGAAGGAGGGAAGTGGAGAGAGAGAGAGAGAGAGAGAGAGCGAGAGGAGAGAGAGAGAGAGAGAGAGAGAGAGACAAGCTATTTAAAGGTGTGGACAAATGCCCATCTCAAGCTAAGACTTAGGAAGCCAATATCCTGGAAAGAAGAGGAATGCATTGAGGTGGGCCCTAAATTGCCTGTTTCTTTTTCCTCTGGACATTTGCCATTTTGTGGTGTATTCTGGTGTGTGTTTTTACCACTAGATAGATAACGAATCACCACACACTTAGCACCTAAAACAATATGCATTTCTTACCCCACTGCTTCTGCAGTCAGGGCCTCAGGCACAGCTCAGCTGCCTCCTCTACTCAGGCTTCACAGGGGCCAACAGGCTGTTTGCTCATCTTGGGGCTTGGGAGGTTCCACTGGAGAAGAATCTACTTCAAAGTTCATTCAGACTGCCGGCATAGTGAATTTTCTGGAGGCTCTTTTCTCTCTCTGAGCTGGAGGATGCCCTCAGTTTTCTGATGTGTTTTCTCAATGTGGATATTCAGTTCATCAAGCCTTCCAGAAGGATCTCTTATTCTCTAATCTGCTAGGACAGTAAGGGAATTGGAAGAAATTTTAAAGTGCTTAACTAACTCAAAGAAAGTTATGAAAGAAGAGAAAATAAAACACACTAAATGCAAATGAGCAAAATATTACATTTACTTTAAAAGATGAATTTAATAAAAACTAATCATTGGCTGTTATGAAAGACACATATTAAATATAAAGGTGTATACATTGGAAATCAGAATGTTGGAAAAATATACCCCATGCAACAACTAAGCAAAAGAAAGCTGTATAAATATTCTAACATCGTGCAAAATAGGCTTTAAGACTTGAGGTATAACCAGAAATTAAAGTCTCTTGTTATGATAAAAGTTAATTCAACTGTAAGATTTAATACCTAAATTGTTCTATTATTTACTTTGCTATTCAAGAAATTTGAGGCTATATCATTAGATATATACTAATAGAACTAGCAGAATAAAAATCAATAAGGACTTAGATGATTAGAATGAGTAGATGATTAATAAAATTAGGAGAATGGACACACTAAATCCAGGAACAAGAGGGTACATATTCTTTTCTAATACACACAAAATTTTTGCTATTTTACAGAACTGAAGTCATGTGGACCATGTATTCTGACCAGGGTAAAGTGAAGCTATAAATAAACTTTAAAAGATAAATAGAAAATCTCCAAATGTTTGGAAATAAAGTAACATATTTCTGAATATTCCATGAATTAAAAATAAATAAATTACAATTAAAATATTTAAAACTCAATGTTAACAAATAAACTCAAAGAATGCAGCTAAAACAGTACTTAGAAATTCAGAGACTTAAAAACAAATATAAGCAAAAAAAACTATAACTAAAAATTAATGACCTAGCCATTCAGATAAAAAAGCTAATATTGATGGAATATAAGTTAAAGTTTGCATTAACTTCCAAATAAAATGACAAAGTTTTTAAAGTAGTTGTACATTGTGCATTTCCTACAGAAATGCATGAAAGTTCCATTTTCTTCACATCTTTGCAGCATTTGATATTATTGTCAGTCTCTTCATACCCATTTTAGTGGCATATAATGGTTTCTTATTATGTTTTGAATTTTGATTTTCTAATAACTAATGGTGGTGAATATCTTCATGTGCATATTATTTGTTAAATTCTTTAGTACAATTTATTTTCACATCCTTTTCTTTTTTTAAAAAATTGAGAAATATTCTTATTATTGAGTTGTAAGAGTCCATCATATATGCTAATAAAAGTCCTTTGTTGGATATATTATTGTCATAGGATACCCTGTGTGTGGCTTTTATTTTCAACTTTTTAATGGTATCAGTTGAAATAAAAATGCTTTTTTTCTTATCTTTGCTGAAGTTCAACTTATCTATTATATTTTTCTTTTATTTATTATCATTTACTGTGGATGAAAATGCATTTCCTAAGTGAAAGGCACAAGGATTATTTCTATGTTTTCTTCTAGATTTATTGTTTTAACTCTTACATTTAGGTTTAATTTTGAGTCAATTTTTATATATATAATGTGTAGTAGGTTTCCAAGTCCTAAGTTTTTTGTTTGTTTGTTTGTTTGGGGTTGTTTGTTTTTTGCATATCTATATCCAATTATCCCAGCACTATTTATTAAAAAGTATGTACTTTACCCATTGACTTGCCTTGGCTTGTTTGTTTGTTGAAAATTTGTTAACAGCAATGGAATGGTTTATTTCTGGCTTCTCAATCTGTTCCACTGATCTATACATCCTATTCTTAGTTCACTGCTACATTGTCTTGACTATTATCCCTCTTCAATCAGTTTGAAATCAGATGGTGAAAGTTTTCCAATTTTTTTAAATATATTTTATTGATTTTTTACAGAGAGGAAGGGAGAGAGAGATAGAGTTAGAAACATCGATGAGAGAGAAACATCGATCAGCTGCCTCCTGCACATCTCCTACTGTGATGTGCCCGCAAGCAAGGTATATGCCCTTGACCGGAATCGAACCTGGGACCCTTCCGTCTGCAGGCTGACGCTCTATCCACTGAGCCAAACCGGTTTGGGCTACAGATTTTTATTTCACTTTCATGTTATCTCATTTAATCCCATGAAATGAGAATGCTTGTCCTCATTCACAGATGAGTAAACAAAGAAGTGGCATGAACTTAAGTCACAGAAGTAGTAATTGACAGAACTGGATTTTAACTGAAGTCTGTCTGGTCCAACCACTTACTCTCTCAGTGGCATTATCTGCTTCCTTCAGTTACCATTCGAAATTTTCCACACCCACCATGAGGCCTCTAGGCAAGATTGAGAAAGCCAGCACCTCCTGGGACAAACACTTCAGGAGAACAAGTTGTGGTCATGGCAGCTGTGTGGGTTTGTGAGATAATCTTCAAACACAGGTAAACACAAAGCAGCCCTGTTCTCTCCAAGAACCAAGATAAGATCATCCAGTTTGGGTCAAAGTGACTTCTCACACTCATTAAATAAGTACAGAGCTGTCATATGCTCATTGGACACAAAAATACCCAAATATGACTCTCAACCTAAGAGTTGGGACCTTCTCAACTCTGTGGAACAATTTCTCCATCTGTCCTGGTGCCACCACCCCAGGTGATCCCTTCTAAAGGGAAGACAATAATCTGGCCACCGCCCTGCCTCCCCCTCGTATTAGCTTGCGCTTTGGCACACTCAGCCTGTGCTCTTAGCTGACTCTCCTTGCCAAATGCTCTTCCTTCATGCCTTACCAGGCTCCACCTGTGATGGAAGTTTCCATTGTCGCATCTGGCATGGCTTAGGTACATTTCCTGTCTGCCCTCTGGACTGCATGTCCTGAGGTTCGTGTGTGCCTAAATGAGTCATTGTTTCTCAGAAGGCCTGGCCCAGAGCTCAGATTTGCTGTGCTCTCCCCCTGGGCTTGCAAAATTGAACCTGCATTGTCAATACTGAGCACCTTTTCATTTGAATGGAAACAATGAACAAATACAAATATCACTTAGTGTGAACATCCTGTTCTACATCCATATGTTCATTTCTCCTAACATTACACAATCTCAGGTAGACAGAATTCACTTGTAGAGGGTGAGATAATTTGAGAACAATAGCAGCACTAATTGACATGACTTTCAATAGGACAACACAGGTTTGCTGACAAAGAGTAATCTATACTAAATTTCTATTGCTGACTAAACTTACAAGTCCAAGATGCAAGAAATTTCTTAATAGTTTACAGCTTGTATCAGTTGATCTTTGCTGTGTAACAAACAGCATTAAAGCTTAGCATTTTAAAACCATCATTGCTCATTAGTTTACAGTTTCATGGATTGACAGTTTGGCCTGGGCTACAGTGAATAACTTTCCTACTGTTTCCCTGGAATTGAACACTGCTAGGGCTGGACATCTAACATGGTCTCTTCCCACCCTCTATGTCTGTCAGCTGGGTTCTTGATCCTTTCCAGGAGGCAGGCTCAGAATCACAGTGTCGGCTCAGAATGCACCGAGAAGAGGAAAGCCCAAATGAACCTGCATATTTCATGACTCTGCGGTGCATTTCTTAATGTCCTTTTGTTCCCATTTGTCACAAGGCCAAGCTCTGATTCAAGGGGTGGAGAAGTAGGTGCCAACTCTTGACAGGGGGGCTAAAACCAATACTTTGAAATCTACTGCACACTCATGCAACACTTCTCATCTTCGTCACTCCTTACGGTGCTATTCAAGTTGGTCCTTTCATCTCATCCCCCACAGGATTTGGTTCTTTGTTTTTGCACACTTTACTTGGATGATTTATCCATTCATTCAAGAAATATTTACCAAGCACCTACTATGTGCAGGCATAGTTTTAAGTAGTAGAGACATGAAGACAGAGCTCTAAAGGATTTCAATGCCATTCAGTGGAAGATCAAGAGAATAATAGTGCAAAAAGTGACCTTAATAAGAAAGGCAGATATTCCATTGAGTTTGTAGAAAGTACACGAAGGAGATGTGACATGGATCTTACAGGGTGGAATGGGGTTTTCCAAGGGATGCCTTCAATCAGTATTTACAGGAGCATGAAATAGCTGTGGAGGTCTATGTTTAGAATCACATGTTGGAGAGATTGTTCAGGCTGGAATGTGAGAGATATACTGACAGACATTAAAATTTTTTTTCCAATTTTAACTTTAAGGAAGTAAGTGGCTAGATTCATAGAGATGGCAATAGAGAAAAAGAGAGATTTAAGGGATTTAATGAATATAAAAATCTACAGAAATTGATGGCTGATTGCACATGCTGTGATAAAGCAGAGGCAGAAAGCAGGGGTGGTGGTGACCATGAGGCCCTGCACAACCAGTGTCCCCTCACTCTCTGTCCTAATCATGTCTGCTTTATTTGACACACTGGCCACATGTGATCCCAGTTGCCAGGCATGGTCCTGTAAGAACCTTGGACTGGCTTTCCCCAGGGTGTCTACCTGGTTCACTTTCTTACCTCCATATCCTGCACAAGAGTCATTTTACGGTGAGATCTAACTGCACCAACCTACCTCTTAGTCCCCTTGTCTTATCTCTCCTTAGATAGCCTTTATAACCTTCTACGATGCTGCATATAATTTACTTATCTACCATAGTCATTGTTTATTAGCTCCTTCCTCCTCTACTAAAAAAATATGATGAAAAGTAAATGTCATCTATTTTTTTTTCCTCTGATGTATCTCCTCTGCCTAGAAAAGTGCCTGTCACATACCAGATGCCGAATAGTTGCTAGTCAAATGTATCAATGCCAAATGGTCCAGAGCAGAAGAAAGCATGTTCAGGGTTTGGCAGCCCAGAGGGCAGCCTCTAAGAATCACTTAATAAATAACACAAATTCTAGAATGAAGGGAGTGGGCTGAGCAGAGAACAGACTAAGGCCATGGTGAAAGAGTAAAGATCATGGGTTGACCAGGAGTGCCTGTAAAAGGAAGTAGACATAGAGATATGTTGGAAAAAAATGTGTAGTTCAGGAAAGGTCTTTGAAAGTAGAGTAAACTCAGCTGTGTTACAGGGTGTGAGGTGAAGGTCGGTCGGAGAGGAGGGGAAGTAGGAGATAAAGAAGATATAGATGTTGACTGACAGACAATGACTGAGAAGCAAGAGGAGAGGGGTTCAGTTACAGGAGGAATCTGGCTGTGATAAGACGCAGGCCAGAGCACAGCTGGAGAGCAGGAACTGATGCTTCCTCACCGTCCTTTGTTTTCTTGATGAAGCAGGACGCCCACTATCCTTAAGGGAGAGAGGAGGAGATGGGTAGGGGGTCTGATGGAGGAGAAAAAAAATTGGAATGATGGTCAAGGGCTTGCGGCAAGCAGGACCCAACATGGATACACTGAAGGCCATCTGGCAGTATGGAAGGGTCAACCAGGCTGTCATCCCTTCAAGAGTGCTTCTTCAGTGTCTCCCATGTCGCCTGTCATTGCACAGTGGAGGCAGCCTGTGTAGCAGCCAAGACAATTCTTTGCACATCAGACCATCTGGCCACTCCACTTAACCCTCTGTGCCTGTAACGGGAGGGTGTCAACAGTGTCCACCTCCGGGTAACATGGGCCTGGACTTGGTAAGCGGTCAATAAACATTCTTTCTCATCTTCCCCTGTGGTGCACACAGCTGACACCTACTTCCTGAATGTGCACACTGGAGAAAATACCTGAGAGACAAAATGCTACCAGTCTTTGTATTATGATTAGTAGTGTTTCTGCAAAAATCATTTTCATGAGAGGATAGCTTTCTAACACAGGAACAATAAAAATGATGTGGTATTAATTGATTCACAATCAAAATCATGAGATCTGAGCAGGGTGGAAACTAAAAACCTAACTGTCTAATATCTGATTTCTAGAAGATAAAACTGAGACCCAGGATGGTCAGGATCCTGCCTAAAGCTACCCCACAGCTGGGATCTCTGCTGTCACCTATGTGGTCAAGCAGTCTGTGCTTTGTTTGGAAAACCACATGAAAGAATTGCAAAGTTTTCAACAGGAAATCTTAATGAAACAACCCTAGGGCCCCAGGAAACAAAAGGACCCTCCCACCCCTGCGTGGTTGTTGCCCACAATAATGATGGCACAGACAGGACATGTAAGAGTCACATTGTACAGCAAAGATTTAAGAGAAGACAATAAACTTTATGTAGCATGAACTTTCTGGAAGACGAGTATTAAGGGCTACAGGATACAGCACTGAGGGCTGAAAATTGTACATTCGATCACACCCACCTTTCCACGTTAAGGTAGGTCATCAGCCAAGAAATAAAAAGGGAACAGAACCATAACCAGCATAACCATGCACGTGGTGTAATGAGTTCCTGGAGGCACACCCACAGTTCTTCAGGAAAGTAAGGCAGCGAGGTAGCTCAGAGCACTGCACGCTTAGGACCATGTGACTAGGATCTAACCTTCTGTGGAGACTCTGTTATGAATTCTTATCTCTATAAACAAAAAATTAACATATATTATTATAAAGCCATCTTTTTAAAAAAAAAAATCCACAGTAGTTCTTTAAAAAAAAAAAAGTATTCTGAAGATGTTTCTGGGAGGCTATCTGCTAACCTCCACAATCTAGTGGTAATGAGCTAGGCTATTCTGGGTTCTGCAGATATTAGGTAATTAGATTCATCCCCGAGAAGTGACAAGACAGAAACCGACATCCTGGATTGGCTCTGTCACTGCCAAGAATTAGGCGAGAAAGCTAGTTATAGAAAAAGTGGGCATTTGGAATCGAACAGGAGTTTCTGGGGAACAGGAGAGAGGACATTCTGCATAAGCCACCCCTTGGTTTCTTTCAGAGGCTGTGTCACCCAGGGAATTGTTTCCAGTCAAACCACTTCCTTTGGCAGCAATACAGGTACACATTATTTCACATTTGAAGCACAGCATATATACGGTCTTCCAGGCTGACTTCAGGTCACTGCCCTGAGGTACTGGAAGCCAAGTGTGCACCTGTTCTCATCCTGTCCAAGTGAAAATGCAATGCAGCCCAGCAGCTGGGAGCCGGAAGTGGCCCAGCTACATTCCTGCCTCTTCTTCCCACCCTCTTACTCACCACCATCCTCTTGGGGCTTTGGTCATAGGTTCCCCAAGTCCAAAGATTTACTAGTCTAATCATTAGACTATTTAAATATCAATAAAGTGACCAAAATTTTTAAAATAGTTTGTAGTGAATCTACATCCTTCAGAACAATTCAAAATATATAAAAAAATATCCTCTCTGAAGGCTTCAAAAAACTTCATGGAAGACCCATGGTTTTAGGAATATACTCTGTGCCAGTCTCCATTAGGGATGCACATCAGAGTAAAATATGGTAATGAGTGTTCACAGCAATTGAGCGGCCATGTCCCAGCCACACTCACCAAATGCTTCCTCTCAATGAAGCAGATGAAGAACTTGAGGCTCAGAGTGAGACATTCCACTATATGGGACAACTGGGGAACAAAGAAGCCAAGGTGTGAATGGAGGCCTGTTTGCTCAGAAGTGTGAGCTGTGCACCAACTCTCCTGGTGCCACGGAGGCTACGGTTGATAAGTACCATCCACATAGTGGCTGTGGTCATGAGAGGCACACGGGTGAATGGTACCTTCTGAAGCTTCCTTCTATCTTTCCCTGTGATGGAAATGGCTTCTTGTTGTTGCTGTTGTAATACTTCCTGAATTGACTGACAATTTCATATTTTACATTACTCGAAATATCCTTTAAAATCCTTAAAATGAAAATAGAGGTATAGACTTATAAAAATTCATTAAATGGGAGCAGGACATGGTGATATAGATTCTGTAAAAATAATCTGCATAAGCCTGGCCAGTGTGGTTCAGTGGTTGAGTATTGACCTATGAATCAGAAGGTCACAGTGATTCATGAGTCA
The DNA here is from genome assembly GCF_000327345.1 of Myotis davidii. Taxonomy (NCBI): domain Eukaryota; kingdom Metazoa; phylum Chordata; class Mammalia; order Chiroptera; family Vespertilionidae; genus Myotis; species Myotis davidii. Next base: position 9,478,396 of record NW_006289813.1, on the reverse strand, counting down.
TGCCAGTGTTGTGGGCTTAATCCCCAGTGTAGGGTGTGCAGGAGGCAGCTAATCAATGATTCTCTCTCATCATTGATGCTTCTAGCTCTCTCGCCCTCTCCCTTCCTCTTTGAAATTAAAAAATATATATATTTAAAAATAACAATAACGTGCACAGCTGCACAGAGTTAAAATGTGTACAATGTCTATAGTGATTGGTAGTATACTTATTTATATAGGAGGTGATTCCTAAAAATTTATATAAATAAAATAGTTATAAAAATAAGATTTAAAAGTGATAAATGGTATTTCTTGATATTAAAGGTTCAGTTAAAAAGTTTTACTTTCATAAATGTTATCCTATATAATAAAAGCCTAATATGCTAAGTGTCCGGTCATCTGGTTGGCTATTCAACGAATCAAAGCATAATATGCTAATTATATGCTTAGGCCGCTCAACTGCCTACTATGATATGCACTGACCACCAGGGAGCAGATGCTCTGACCAGTAGGTTTGCTTGCCGCTGTGGTCCAGCCGATCAGGACTGAGCAAGATACCCTGGAGCCCTCCTGTGGTTCCTCCCCAGCTGGCCAACCTCCTGCATCCCTCCCTGGCCCCAATCGTGCACCAGTGGGGTCCCTCCGCCTGGCCTGCGCCTTCTCTCAATCCAGGACCCTGCGGGGGATGTTGGAGAGCAGGTTTTGGCCTGATGGCAGAACAACCAGTTGCTATGACGTGCACTGACCACCAGGGGGCAGATGCTCAATGCGCTGCTCAGCCAGAAACCAGGATCACAGCTGGCAAGGGATCCCGGACTGTGAGAGGGCACAGGCTGGGCCGAGGCACCCCTTTCTCTCCACCACCCGCCTCCCCCATGCATGAATTTTATGCACTGGGCCTCTAGTGATAGATATAAAAGAGACAAAGAGAGAGAAACCATCTATGAGTGAACAAGTAAAATATAAAGTCTGGCACATTAATACAAGAATAAAAATGAGCCTTTAATCCTGGATGGATTGCTGACTTACTTGGAATCACGTTATCTGTTAGTACCTCTATTATTGCCCACATGGAAATTTCCAGGCATAAACACATCCACAGACATATAGGAATGAGAAAGGGATCTTACTAAACTCCAAAAAGTGAAGGGCAGGGCTGGGTTTCGGAGATGGGTGCACCTGCGAGCAGGTCTCAGCAGTGCTCTCCCCAGGTGTCCCTGGGCATCCTGCTCCTGTTTAATTCTGTTGCTGAACCACCTTCTAAAAAACCAAGCCTGGCTTTCCAGTCTGCTTGCTGTTGTCGTTGACCAGGGGAAGACTGTATAGATCTAAGAAACCATTCAGATAGATGTCCGTCAGCCCCGGGATCCACCCCCAGTGCACTGTCACCCGGTAACTTGTAACTTTTATTTTAAAGTCAGATTGAATGTAATGCATTGGAAACACTGTTAATCATTCAGCTAAAAATTCCCCCGTAGCTCTTTACTTCCTTTCAGCATGACTTTTTGAGCCTTTTGATCTCGTGACTGCTTCCTATATTACAGCTCTAATCCTATATTTAAACATACTTCTACATTTCATCAGACAGTCAATTGAAATTTCCCATCACCTCCATGGTCATATTAATCCACTCCCTTCCTCACTACGAGGGCAGGCTATTCATTCCCCTTTTTAAAATATAAGAAAGAACAAAAATGTTTAATGAAAATGACAATACCTTTGAAAATGAGCGACAGTTTAGCATCACAAAAAGTGAACGTTGAAGGCCCCTGCTTCCAAATGCAACCCTAATTAGAGGGCTGTCTGTTTTCTCGGGCGCTTTTCACATGCAGACGAGGCCTTATTCAAATGAGGGGACCTTTCGCAGGGCGGCTTTAATGGGGAGCTTAGCATCTCGGGGCTGCTCGGCCAGGCGCAGGGTGCGGGGACGTTCGCTTGTGGATGCAGATTATGGTTATCCTCTTCACACACCGCGGCGTTCTTCACGCTCTGGAAATATTTTGCTTATCAGTAAGAAGCAATGATCAACACCTCAGCCCCCAGCCCCAGAGAGACTTGGAAATGAGATCATCAATATTCAGATTGAGCCCGTCCTCATGATGCCCGCTTGGTAATTTGCTTCTAAAGTAAGGGCTTACTATATACTTCTTAATGTAAACATTTGACGACCACGTATCCAATATCAAATGGAGCGATTAAAAGGCCACTTTCCAGAGAGACACTGACAAACAGCCGGTGTTTAGGGCTCTGAAATTTAAAAACCTCAGAAAGGCCTTTCCTTTAATAATAATAATAATAATAAAGCCACAGTAAACCTATGAATGCATGACAATGGAAGACTGTTTCCTCCTTTTGCGTATTTGTTTCTAGATGTTTGCTGTGACAACCCCAGGAAGTGGCCCCCTGCAGGGCCCTGACTTGAGACCTCTTGCAAATTCCAGGCCATGGAGCTGCAAGTTTGAAGGTCACTGTATTGCCATGTCCTGTATTCCTTTCAGCCAGGTTATGTCTGCCCACCCAGAGCAACAAACCCCCCACACAACTGGGCCTGCATTTCAGGTGCACAGCCTGACTGTCAGAAGGTGAGGAATCGGGAGGAGGGGGCCTCACCAGGTCAGGGAGACATGCAGGAACTTTCAGGGTCCAGATTCAGAAGAGGAGGCTGTTGTTGCAGCTGTTGTTTTAAAGTATGCCTGTGCCTTCTTTGTACGTTGATGTATGAAGGCCTGCTTTGCCTCTACAAACCAAGCCAGAAGTTAACCAATCCAGCAAGAGGGGGGTTGGGGGCTGGGTGATGGGGTGATGGGTGACAAGTGACAAGGAGCTATCTCCAGAGGCCACAGTGTCCGCAGGCCAGCAGCATCCTCCACCTTAGACAGGGCATCTCAGAAATCAAGTGGGGTATGGGGACAGCTTTTTTGATGTAATAGAACAAGTAGAAAGGAACTGAGTAGAACAAATAGAAACTATCAGAGGCCATCAAACCAGCAAACAGGAGCATATGTATTTTGGATTTTTAAAATTCATTTGCATATATGTATAGTGGTGTGTGTGTGTGTGTGTGTGTGTGTGTGTGTGTGTGTGCCTATTTTGTGTATGTATATATGTGTATTGTTTATATGGAGCGGGTCCAAATCCAAGGAATTTCAGAGAAATAATAATACAAATCAACAGCTTGTTGGGAAAATCTGCTTTCACTAATGTATTTGGAATTTTTTTTTTAATACTGACAATAGACGTGCATGAAACTTCATATAATCTATGATAGAGTGGCAATGAACAGAAACTGATGAGCTGGTATAAGACTTGAATCCTTAGATGAACCTGACAACTTACCCAGCTCATTATCAGATGAACTGGGTGGGTGCCAGATTGTTTTGGACTTCTTGGTGGGCATGGGTGGCTTCCCCCAGGCCGCCTGTGTAGATACCGTTCTGGCAAACACCCCTGTGCGCAGGCAGGAAGCATTGGGGTCTGGATGCTGCCTCAGCAGACAGTCAAGCAGGGGAGCAGATCTGCTCACTGGAGACTGGGCCCCCTTGTTCAGGGCTGCCAACTCTGTGGGGAGGGGTTGGTGCTACCAGTCACCTGAGAATACCAGCAGCCGAAGGCCATGGCACTGAGGTATTTCTGCTACTTGAAATGTTCCTGCAGCATCTCCTGCCCAGGTCCAAGGTTAGAGTCAAGGGCTTCGGATCTCAGCCTACAAAGGGCCCTCATTGGGATGTGGTGGGACTGCCCCCCAAAGCCAAGGCGTGTAGAGCTCCCCAACTTGCCCTTCTGCACACCTCCTATGGCTAAGAACCAAGGACATCTATGCCCACATGTGTACTTATGGCCCTGGCTTTCTTTCACAGGTACTGGCCTGAATGGTAGCACCTACAGGCAGTCATGCTTCTCCTTGACTCGGCCACTTTTATTTCTTAAAGGCGAAGTGTAGAACTAGTTTAGTGTTCTGATAAGCTGTTCCTTGTTTACTTCTTTAAAACAAGTTCATAAAATTTTCACATATACACTTTATTACTATTTCAGCACAGCTTATATTCCCAAACTGTCTGCCAATGAAAGAATTTTGAATGCTCTTGATTAAGATCTGCCCTGGTACCTCCTGGTTTGGTATTCTGACTTTAAGCCGTCTGTATCACAATATATCTTAAAGCTGTAGACTAAGTTCATAGCTTCAATCTTTCACTCCTCTTTTTAGCTAATAATCGAGCCTGTTCTGAAATAAAGGAGAGGGGAAACAAATTAAGATTAACTACTTCAAAAATTAGTTCTCTTATCCGGTAACCTAAACGGAGATTTTGACTAGCTCCCCACAAATAATATGGGAGACTATTAACCTGTCCTGAGTTTGTTTTTCTAAGATATCCTTATCTGAATTAAAGAGAAATAAGAATGTGTTACAAACATGCATGTATCCTAAAAGTGTCTTTGTTTAGAACTCATGACCCTTAAAAGCATGAGCAGTGTCACTTTCAAACACACACTTAATATTTAATTAATATTTTGCATTTGCAATGCAAGTCAGACTACAAAGCTGACAACTGTAATTTAAAAACAATGGTCACAGTATGAAAATGACATGGAGATGTGCTACCTTAGTATTTTCCAGAAAAGCCAGCCCAGTCTTTGTTGACAAAGGTGCCCTTTGAGTCACGTTTGGGTTGTGTGCACTCATTCATGCACATGCTACTCTTGGAGATGCGCCTCCATTCTGTTTCCATTTGACTCACAATCTGTGTTTAGTGTAAATCAAGACTCTAAAGAAATTTTGCCTTCACAGTGAAATTGCAAATTTATTTCTTGAAAGCCTCGCTGACTTCAGAGTTTTGGAGTATGCTTAAGCACAGCTCATCTTTCTCCTTGGCATAATAAACCTTTCCTTCTAAGCACCTAAGTATACAGCAAACACTTTATGCAACACCCAAGAGGAAAAATTCATTTTTAATTGCAGAATTTCAACTTGAAATGGGAGCTGAGGACGGGTCTGTGATGTCACAGGAGTTCCTGGTAAGCAGAGACCGGGTCGAAGATTCACCAAGACAAGCATTATGACTGAGTATTAATGGACACACGGGATTCATTTTCAAACACGAAGTGCGCTCGATGGCTGGCATACCTGGAAAGGTAAGTACTTGGCAGAACTAGGAGATGAACCAATAAATTATTTGTCTGAAAAAGCAAAGTGTTGCCAGAACAAAAAGCACTGTACTCTTCACTCTGACAATTTAGTTTCCTCTTCAATAAAGCATGCAGCAAGGTAAAGTGAGGCTGCACTCTGGGACAGAAATGGTCTTGCCTCTCAGCAGGCTACAGTAGGGACGTTGACACCACCCAACAGTGGGGACACACAGGCAGCCCGCGCCCATGGTGAGAGGCAGCTGTGCAGGGCTCTGCAGGAGGCTTTGTTCAAATCCCCAAATAGCTGCAGGGAGCACAGGTCGCATTTCAGTTAATGATAAAAAGGCTTCAAAACAATAATTAATACCTATAAGTACCATATAATAAGTTGAACATTTTTATTACTATTCTGTTTTAAAAAATATTGTGTTTTTTTTTTTTTACAGAGAGGAAGAGAGAGGCATAGAGAGTTAGAAACATCGGTGAGAGAGAAACATTGATCAGCTGCTTCCTGCACACCTCCCACTGGGGATGTGTCCGCAACGAAGGTACATGCCCTTGACCGGAATCAAACCTGGGACCCTTGAGTCCTCAGGCTGACGCTCTATCCATTGAGCCAAACTGGTTAAAGCTTACTATTCTTCTTAAGGATTCAACTAATAAACAATGAATAAAAATATAATCACAGAAGTTTAAATAGTCAGTTGTGAAACACGACACAACACTGACATAGTGAACTTAAAGAGGGTTTGCATGTTGAATTATACAGTTTAATACATGTAATTCAAAGTTAAATTAGTGCGGAGAATATATTAGCTGATGTAAAAGAACTATAGTCACTGCTACTCGAGAGTAACTCAGAACACAAATAAGAGTGACCTATGGATAGGTCCTACCACAATGGACAGTGTTGGTGTCTTCCAAGAACCGATGTCTCAGGACCATCCCGCCTGAAGTCAGCATTCTGATCCATTGATTGGGGAAAGTTATCATTGGTTGCTGTACTTTCTCTTTTTTAAATTTATTTTTATTGTTGAGGATATCACAGATGACTCCCATTTCCCCCTCTTTGCTCTACTCTGCCCTACCCCAGACCTTCACCGCACTATTATCTGTGTCCATGTGCTATACTGTACTTTCAATGTAGCCTTCCTTACTCTATTTTCTTTAGAGGTAGGAATAAAGAAAGGAAACGTAACAGGGAGGGGAAGGAAATAAGTGAAAAGAAGAGAAAAGAACTTCCTATGGCTCTCCCCACACACTCCGGAGAGGAAGCAGAAACTAGGTATCCTGAGCATTGGTCCAATTAGTAGAAGCAGGCAGGCTGGGCACCTGTTACTGAGAAGCCAGTGGACATGGGCCACCCCTGGCTTCCTTCTCCCCTCACAGCCTGCTGGCCAAGGGTCCCCAGGACCGCACACCCACACAGAAGTCCGGTCTAGATGACAAATGCCTACAGCATTTTATGAGGAACCTTTTTTGGACGTGTCTTCCATCTGGCCAGTCAATTCATTTGATGACTCTGAGCCCTGGGTCCAGGTTCCTGCCAAGAATGAGAACCAATTTATATTATGATATATGCTTAATGTTTTCCATAAAATTACATGTTGCACCCATTACATTTAGTACCTCTAAAGAGCTTTGTACTCCAGTAAAACAGTACATCGCCAAGTTGCTTCCAGCATGTCTTTGTACTAATGAATGGAAAAGCAAAATATGGGAAAGAAATCGCGTTCGTGAGAGGTAAAGCACTATGTGAACACAAAGAAGTAGTATTATTTGCTTATTTAATACAGATCATTCTTCCTTTTTTAAATTAAAAATTTTTGCTTTGGATAAAAAAAAGCACTACTTGTCTGTAATTTACCATCAATTTAATCAGTGATAAATTTCCAGTACCAAAGAATACTACATTCTGCTAGTGAGTATCACAGAAATGATGTCCACAAAACAGAACTTGCCAGCTAGCGAACTTTTCCTCCGAATATCTGACTTGGAATCTGAGTGAAGCACGTGTGTGGAGATGCAGCGCACATCAGATCTGACTGTAAAGGAATCCTGTCACACCTGCAGGCAGATAACAGCAGGCTGACACCCAGTTTGAACAGAGAAAACGGTGACATCTTCTTCCCAATGGGCCGACTGCGGCCAGCAAGGCTGCAGGTTGAGTGGGGTGACATCTGATGAACACCTGCTGGGAAGGGTCAGCGTGGCCATTCTGGTGCCTCAGACAAAAGATGAGCCCAGCATTTGAGTAAGAAAACTGCATATTGGATTCTGTCTGTTGCAGTTTGGCAACATTATGCTTTTCATCAGAGCCAGAGGAGCATGGTTGGGGTATCAGACCCCAAACCTGAAGACCCCTGCTTCACATTTCCTGGCCAGAGTGCCCCACTCTGCAGAATTCCTTTTTATGCTGATATTTTATCAGGATGGTAACTTACAGAGAAACAAAACACTTGTATTTATTTTGTCAAAACAACAAGTAAAGCTTTGGAAGCATGCCTAACTGGAAAGAACAAAGACACCCAGGAGCTGTGGCATTGGAGGTGGGGACAGAGAGAAAAGGAAATCTAAACTAAAGCTAAGTAGAACTGTTGACTAACCAATATGGTTGTGTGTTTAAGGGGAAGGTGGTAAACTCTCACAAAATGCCATGTGGTTGGGGTCAGGAGTGGCTTCTACTAGAAGCAAGGAGAGTCAGGAAAATCTCAGAGGAAGCAAAGGGAGTCTCCTGAATCAGGGGCTGAAGGGAGAGGCTAGCTAGCAGGAGGGAGGATCCAGCAGGCGAGGAGTAATCAGGGAAAGGTGAGTGGATTTGGGGATCTCTGCATCACCCACCTCAAGTCTGGATGACAATATAGGTTCCCCCAAAGCTTTTCTTAGCAGAGCAGTCAGTGCTGGTTGAGTGTGAACCTAAACCTAGACTAATCAAAGGTGAGGCACAAAGGGGGGGCTCATCAGCCTAAGAAGTGGCCATTCTCATTTTCACTCTGAAGAATAGAAGAAATTCCCCATGCCGTGTGTGTGCAACTGAAGTCTGTGAAGATGAGGTGGGGAGTGCTGCCAGCTGACTATCAGTCATCCCGCCTTTGAGTTTTCCTCACTCAAGAGACACCCCATGATTCAGTCGTGATCAGAAAGTGAATGGCCATGGCCAGGGCTCCCAGCTACCAGAAGATAGTTTTAGGAGCTTGTCAGGAAATCCTGTGGCCCCAGGCCCAGGGCGACTTTTTATTTCCAAGCCTGCTATTGATTTTGGTATGAAGAAAATAATTTGCTATTGTTGCTTAAGGTGTCATGGAGGGGGAAAAACCCACCCATGTTTCATTTGCTAAGAGATCTTGGTTGGAATTTGCCTTTGATTACAGGGTTGCTCGAGTGACGAGATGGAGGTGTTTACTACTTAAAGGTACTACCATCTTTATGAGACATGGCACACTAATCGAAAACACAAGTAAACTGAAAATTAAATTTAAAAGCCTATAATTTAGTATCTTCCTGGCCAGGAGTGATGGCTTTCATTTGCGCGGGACTGGAGCTGCTCAGGGTCAGTGTGACGGGCGTGTGCGGGCCTCTTCCCAGGGCTGATGGAGCTGATTAATCTCTTGGAACCAAGCTTTGTCTTCTCCAGCTCACTGAACAACTTCATTTCAGCTGATGAGTTCAACCAGGGGTCAGAACAATCCTCATTTCTGACAATCCCACGAAAAGAGAATTAATTTTATGAGTTAGTGCGGTGGCGCTTAAAACGAAGCAGCAAAGAGAAGTTAACATAAGCAGCAGAGAGAAAATCGGAGTGCAAATGCTCCCCTGGATTCAGACATGGGCTCTGCTGAACGAGACGAGGGGATGGGGGATGAGAAGCTCCAGGGGATGAGAAGCATGCCAACGGGCCTCTCCCTTCGATCAATACCAGAAACATTTCATTGAACTTTTGTTCATTGTGCTTAGAATTAAACGTGAAAAAAAAATGTGAAAAGGGGCCAGAAAAGGGCACCTTGGGAGGAATAAATTATTGTGACCTTAGCATTTAAAAATTTAACTTGGGAAAAGCAAGGCAATCACATCAGATACTGGTCAAATATTACAACAATTATGATTGCAACAAAATCGATTTTATAAATTCATACAGACACTTCTGTCGTACTCGTGAGTTGCCAGACTCAGTCCTCTGGCCTTCCACTTTCTCTGGGAGATATAATCTCATAGTCACAAGTGTGTGTGAAACTCATTATGGGCTTCCTTGTGTTCCCCAATGCTTATGTTGAAGTCTAACCTCTTAGTACCTTAAAATGTGACTGTACTTGAAGACAAAGTCTTTAAAGAGCTGAGTAAATTAAATGAGGTCATAAGGCTGGGTTCTAATCCATATGCTTGGTGTCCTTATAAGAAGAGAGGAGATTAGGACACAGACAGGCACAGGGGGAAGACCATATGTGGACACAGGGACAAGACAGCCATCTATAAGCCTAGAACAAGGCCCTCAGAAGAAATCAACCCTGCTGACTCCTTGACCTTGGGCTTCCAGCCTCCAGAACTGAGAGAAAATAAATGTTTATTGTGTAAGCTGCCCCATCTGTAGTATTATATGTCAGCCCAAGAAAATACATGCAGGCTTCTTAGTTATAAACAAGTGCCCTGATTTCCTTCTACCCCAAAGGACCTATTTACCACAGGAAATCGTAATAAAACAATACCACCTCTCCCCAAGTAGATATTGCAAACTCTTATCTCAGAAATCTCCCTCGCTAGTGGTGCCAGCTTCCATCACAAGTACTCAGTAAGAAGTGCATTCTTATGTGCTGGCTAACAAGCTGAGGGTTTCAAGGATTCCTTCAAAGCATGCTTTGGGGTCCAATTTAAGGTGCTTTACTTATAAGTTAGGACACCCCACTTACCTGCTCATTCCTAATGCTGCTCATCTGCCAGTACCCCTAAGTCACCCTGCCCTCACAATCCACTCCCAGGACTTCCAGGGCTAAATAGCACCCTCTGGGCAGTAGACTCCCAAACAAGACAAGGCCACCAGCCTAGGGATGCCATGCCAGGTCTGGGGCCCAGTATCCTGACTCCCTTCCGAGGCCCCATTCCTCCATCACCCACAATGGGCAGAAGCCTGACTAGATGTCAGGGCAGGCACAGAAGGACTACAGACAGTAGGTGTGAATCCTCAGTAGCCTTACAAGACAGGTGCAGTGCAGGGGGAGGTCAGGCCCTTCTCAGTCTTCCAGCCTCCATGGGAGAGGAACTTCTCTTCCCCCCAAACTCCAACTCAAAGCTGACTCTTGGCAGCAGGACACTCACTCCCTGTGTGAGAAGAGTTCCAGCGGCTTACCCAGAAGCCAGGCATGGCAGGTGACTGGTGGAGGCATAGAGGACAGCCTATGACCCTGTCACTGGGAGCAGGGCAACCTCCTGAGGACACGGAGTCTGCCTCCACTCACCTGTGCAGGTAACACAGACCCACCACGTGAGCTCGTCTGGCCAACCCAAAGTGGGAAGCAACACCATTTGAAAAAAGCCGAGGGTTCAGGGTAAGAGTCTTTCCTGATTAGAACATTGCTAAGGAGCTCTTACATAGTGGGCGGAGATGTTGAGTTTTAAATAATGCACATGCCTGTTAGAATGAATGACCCTCCATAAAGAGCTGTCTTGGGGTATCTGCTACATTTGTTTTGGCAGCAAAGAAACAACTCCAACCCTAAGTGGATGAACCACAAGGAAACTTGCCTCAGGCACCAAGTGCAGAGGCAGAGGTGGGCCCGGGCCTTGCTGGTCTGAGTGCAGGATGGCGGCCAATTCATCATGCAAGCTGAGCGGGACCAAGGGACTCACTTCTCTGTCCCGGAGGTGAGACCGCCCTCTGTCTACTTGGCCCATGATAGCCTAGCCTTCCCATCCCTCAGGCATGAGTGACAAGGCCGAAGGGATGGTGATAACTGACCTATTATCTGTGGTGAAATCAGCACAGATGGTGATTTCAAGCATGAAACAGAAGTTGGATAGGGTGATTGCCATTCCAGCGAACTAGAATCACAGGGCAGGAATAGCCTGGGTCTGTTTAATAGCAAGAACATACTGTGTGTGTATACGTATATATGTATGTGTGTATAGTGGGTATGTCTATTTATTGCATGAGCATGTGTGACATGCATGTGTGACATGCATGTGTGCATGCTTGCGTGAGCACATGGGTGCATGATCTCTGACTCACAGCTTCATTGGGATGCAGCTGTAGCTTAAGGATCCAATATAGTAGATATTTTTAAGGTGACATAAATGTCATAACACCACCCATATTTATGTTTCTATCCATCTTTTCCCTGAAGGTTTGAACCTTGTGTTTGGTGCATGAAGAACGGTGGGGTAGAAATGTCTTACATTTAGATTTAGCAACCAAATCTGAAAATAAGCTTTGGGAAGCTGAGACCCAGAAACACACTCTGAATTCTATGTTCTGCAATACACCGTTACTGGATATTAGCTCTCCAAGATCTGCTAAGATAATTTCATTTTGATACCCTCTAATTTACAGGGTCACCACAGCCATCCACATAGCCCCACACAGGCATGGAGATACAAAAAACCAGGGAGCACAACACAATGATGTGGCAAGTGTCTGAGTGATACTAGAGCCAATCTCCTTCCGACAGGTTGGGTAGAAGCCGCCAGCTCCTGGAGGGGTGACACTCAGTATAAGATGCCTGGGCACAGCACAGTGGGTTTCTCCCCTCTTCCTTTCTTTCAGTTCTGAGCCAGTGACACTTGCTGAGGGTCCCAGATCCACTGAGATGTGCAAGGCCCGACTGATGTGGTTAGAAAGGTCGCACAAAGCTTTCTCCATGAAGGGAAAGCATGCACTGGCCACCTTCCAGCTCAGTTAATTGCATTCCAGTGTGCCACCCGACCTCACTCAGCCTCAATGGGACAGTGTGTCCCGTGCTCTATTAAGCAGCTTAAATAGCCCCCTCCCACCCCCAAATGGTTTGATTTCAAGGCAGAGTAAAGTGATTCTTCCAAAGCATATTTCTGCATTGCTGTCCAAGGAATTTGGGGAGACAGGAATAATATAGCACAAAGGCCCCAAGGTTCTCCGAAAGAAAAAGAAAAAAAGAATGAAAAAGTAGCACCACAGAAAAAGTAACCAGTTACTCTTGAATGTTGAGGGTCACCTGAGAAAGTTAGGCTAAATCTGTGAACCCAAATCCAGATAAATGATATAGGTGTGAAAGAAACGGGGTTAAGGGGAAACAAATTGTAACCAGCACAGAACTGTGACTTGCTGGGGGAGCCAGTGGCCCACTGCCCATCCATGCATACAGCATTGCCACAGGAAACGTGTCCTGCTTGCTGGTGATCAAAGAAGCTACTCAAATCCTGTTCAGTTGAGGAGTGATGGAGACAAGGATGCCAGTTCTCTTTGCTGACTTCTTTTTCATCCATACCAGCTCCTACTTCCTCCGTTCCTTCCATAAGGGACTTCTGTTCTAAGCGTCTGACTCAGTTGTTCCTTTTCATGCTCTTCTTAAAAGAGAGGGAACAGCCACCTTGGTTGGTGTGGCTCAGCTGGTTGGGCATTGCCCCATGCACTGAAGGGTTGCTGGTTCAATTCCCGGTCAGGGCACATGCCTGGGTTTCAGGCTTGGTCCCCTGTAGGGAGTGCGCAGGAGGCAGCCAATATATGTTTTGCTCTCACATTGATTTTTCCCTCTTTAAAAATCAATAAATAATAATCTTAAAAAAAAAGAGGGGCCAACCTCAACACTGACAGTGCTCAAGGGCCATGTGCACAATGAGCTTCTAGCATAACATGTCACAGATGTGGAAACGGAGGCCTGGTGATTTAAAAGATTCTCACATGTGGCAGATTCAAGATCAAGGAATCTCATTCCAGAATTCGTGTCCTTGGCCACTAAAGAATAGTTTTCTGCTCTAAAAAGTGACATTCATTCTTTTAGCTAAAATAGCCGTAAGTGTACCTTGATCTCCATTCTCTTTTTATGGGTAGTTTCAAGTCTGATCTCAGTCATGTCCAATGTGTACATTCTTTAATATTTCTGCAGTACTGGGGGAATAAGGACACACACGCACTTATACACAACACACACATTCATACATACTCATACGCACAACACATACACACACTCTCATACACACTCACATGCACACTGTATAATCACACACACACCACACCATACCAGAGCAACCCAGCATCCCGTGGGTACAAAACATCATGGCATTAGGTTGCCATGTGCCAGAGGACTGGCCAGAGCAAACACTGCCATCACCATCAAGGGGATGTATATAAACTACTGAGGTGCAGAAAGTGTGTCTGGATCCTTCCCAGTGTGCTATGTGCACGTAAATCAAGTCCTGATCACCAGCGACTCTCATCCTTCACTAACTGGCTCATGGAACTCCATGGGGAGACAGGAAAGGATTAGTTTACTTTGTTCCCTGCACTCAGAAATCAAGACATTACAATTTCTTGAAAGAGACTCCCTAATTAGTGGTTTTCCCTCTTCACTTTCTTCCTGTTGATCTTAATTAGCAAGCTCTCTGGAGCAGTCACGTCTGTCTCTGGAGAGACTGGCTGTGGGAAGACGAGGGAACCTGTGCCATATCTGTCCTCCTTTTGGATAGGTCTACACCCTGTATGGGGGAGCCAGGCACCCCTCCTCTCCCTGGGCTCCTGCTGTGTATCCTTCTACCTTTGGCTTTGGGTCACTCCCTAGGGCAGACTTCCCTGTATCCCTGTACCTAGGATCCAAGGTCACCCTCTCAGCCTCTCCCAGTCTTTTGTGGGAGCTGGTTGCCTCCCTTGTGCATCACTGGAAGTTCCAATCTCCTTCTCTAGACTAGAAACATCCAGAGAGCAGGCCCATAGGCTCATGTCCGATCCCCCAGGTCCAGCACAGCGATGGAACACTGAAGAGTGACTATGAAGGGTGAATTGAAATCTGACTCCTCATGAGTAGGAGGGCCTGAGGAGACTAGATCATGCCTCCCAAACCCAGTTGGCCAGTTGGCTCATCCCCTTCGCTGGCCAGGCCCACTCCACTGGGAGTACAGACAAGGGCAGGACAGTGCTATGAGACCCTGGTCAACTGCACAAATGGAAGGCGACACTCGTCATCAATATTAGGGAGGTGTGACCTCAGTAAGTTACTCAATTGCTTGTTGCCTCAGTTTCCTCATCTGTAAAATAGAGCCAATACTAGTACCTTGGGGCAGTGAGAGTAACATGGAATACTACCTAAAAAAACACTAAAGGGGCAAGGGCACTGAGGATGTGTGTTGAACTCCCAGCTCTTGGTGGCTTGCTCATGGGCTCTGCCCCTCCAGGTGCCTCTCAGTTCTGCAGTGAGCCATCTGAACCAATGCCTGGCATTACCAGCGGCATTTCTGCTCTCTCCCTCTGCACATGGGGTAAAGGGTGGGTCACCCACCCAGGCCTTGGAGCAGAGCCCCCACTCTAGAAAATCCTGGGAAAGTTCTCAATAATGGCACCTTCCTGAATTTTTCAGAAAGCGAAGTGTTGCCAGAGATCATGACCCTTCCTACAGTTTTTGGAGTAACAATGTGCTCTTCCTTTTTACAAACTGTCCATAGTCGATATTCTTTTAAAATAATGTCCTTGCTTACCAAAATAAAAGGATGTCAGTGCCATTTTGGGTTACAGTGTTAATTTTTTAATGGAATGCAATCCCACTGTTTCTTCTATGGAGATGGTCTTTCAAAATGGGCTTCTAATAGTCAACAGAGAAAGAGAGGGTGAAGCAAGGGAGCTTTTGTAATGGTGGTTGTTTTGGTTTTTTATTTTAAGGCTGGAGGAGCCTGAGTGTGGACTCAGGCTGAGTTAGTTGGGGGCTTAGAGATAAGGAAAAGGGGACTGTTGATGAAACCTCTCTAGAACTGACTGGACAAATAAGTTTAGATACAGAAAGATCCACCTTCCAACACGCTATAATCTGGAGCAAAATAAATTATAAACTTTTTTTTTTACCCTCACTGGATCTACCTCCCTAAGAGAATACTTACCAGGCCTGAGCCTGGGGCCATTTCTGCCAGTGGGTGACAGTCAAATTATTCTAGCCCTAGGCACATTTTATTTACATAATTGTTCTTTGGGCAAATTCCTCCACTTTTCCCGAAGAAACACTGACTCTTTCACTGACATCATCCTCAAACTCCACTTTCGTTCCATGGTTCATATCCCTGAAAAATGATTATAAGCTTTGATCTATAAGAAATCATTACCCACTGATTTAGATAATGAAATCATATAAACTACAGTGAGAGGCTCTATGATTCTTACACATCTCCTGCTGTCTCTAACATCATTTAATGATTTTTTGATTTTTGTAGTAAAAAAAAAAAATCTGTAAATTTGAAACACAGCACAGACATCAGTGCTAGAAAGCAAAGAGGCATTTTATCTTATTTTCTGTATGGTACTGAAGCAAATTTAAAAGAGGGAGATCTTCAAAGCCAGCCTGCAATCATTGCATGTTTTAATGAGAATAAGGCTGCTTTGTCAAAGCCCATCCGGTTTGCCAAATTGTTCTATCAACTTCTGTTTCATGGAGCCAATCTGATTGTCTTTGGAGAAACCTAACTCATCTATCAATTCCTCTATCTTCCTATAATCAGAATATATGTAAATAAGGACTGAGACCTGGATTTTAGGAGGAGAAAAAAGTAACCATTAAATACCCGTGACAGAGAACTGGACTTTAGGAGGAGAAAAAAATAACCATTAAATACCCTTGACATTATATAATACTGCATATTTGACAAATTAACAGTGTTTCTTAAATTTTTAACATTTTTTCTAATACAATCATATGCTGTACAACGACATTTCTGTCAATGACAGAACACCAATGGTGATCCCATAAGATTAAAATGGAGCTGAAAAATTCCTATCACCTAGTGATGTGATAACTGTCCTAACATAGCCAATGCATTCCTCACATATTTGTGGTGATGCTGGTGTAAACACACCTACCGATCATATAAACTTACAGCACATAAAATGATGTACAGTACATAACCCTTGACAATGATAATAAATGACTATATTACTGGTTTGTGTATTTATTACACTATACTTTTATTATTATTAGAGTGTTCTCTTTCACCTAATAACAAAATGTTTGCTGTAAGAGAGCCTCATACATCTTGTGTTTACTGAGTCTCTCAATTGCATCATTTTCTCTTGTGCTTTATTTAATCTCGTGTTGTTCTGTACAGTAACATGCTGTACAGGTTTGTAGCCTAAGAGCAATAGGCTGTACTATAGAGCCCAGTGTACAGTGAGCTGTTCCATCCAGGTAAGTGCACTCTGTGATGTTCGCACAACAAAATCGCCTAATGTTGCCATTTCTCAGAACGTATCCCCACCTGTAAGCAACGCATGATTTTAAAAGAAACTCAGGCTTATTATAAAAAGTCAAATAATTCTGACATGTACAGGAAGAAAGTAAAAAATACCCATTAGGGGGAAATGTTTTTTCCTCTACCCCTTTAGGTTCTGTAACTTAAGGAAAGCCTGTGAATTTAACTGACAAAAGATTAATAGGAAAAAGGGAATACTAATTTATTAATATTTAGTGCACAGGAGAGTTCACAGAAAAAAAAAAAGTCAAACTCAAAGAAGCAGTTAGACTAAGGGGCTTATACACCACTTTAACAAAGAAAAGAGGTTTGAGACTTCAAGAGACAGTAAATTATGAGAAAATGACCATGAAATATTTGGGGCTTCTAGTGGGAGATAAGGATTATTTAAATCATGTTGTTCCTGCTCTCACCTCCTGCAGACTGTCCTCAGGGGTTGCTCTCCTCTTCCTGTGTGATGAGAAGGACCCCTGCACAAAGGGACATGAGTGTCCTGCTTTTAGGCAGGAACAGAGAGGAAAGAGAATTCTTTCTGCTTCTGTTGATTCTCAAATTGACCTTCAACTAAAAACAACAACAACAAAAACACAAAAAAAAACAAAAAACAACCCTTGTGCCAAAGTGGCATATTTTTGGGTGACATATTCTGATTCATTGCAATCCCAATTTCAATAGGGAATTTCCTCAAATACCTCTTACAACCAGCATTATTGCAGAGATAGCTTCCTGATGGTCCAAGATGAAAGCATTCTTCTTTTTTGTAGAGTATATAATTCAGTTGTTGCTGGTTAACAAATGACTCACAAAACGTAAAGGTTTAAACAACAGATGTGTATTATTTTCCTTTGGGTCAGCCAAGCTGTTCTTCTTTCAGGCCTGGCCAAGATTTGTGAATATGCCAAGGTGCCTCTGCTTGTAAACCTGGGTGTTTCAGAGAGTGTAAGCTGGGAGGTCAGCCCTGCTTCATAAGCACCTTCTCATCCAAGATACTATCCCAGGAATTTTCAGAGAGGAGCCATGGGGTTCTGCAAAGCAACCAGAGAGACTAAGCCCCAACCTACAGGCTCATTACAAGCTTCTGTCTGAATCGTTTTTGCTGTTGTCCCATTGATCCAGGTAAGCCCCAAGCCAAAATTATTTTGGGTGGGGAATGAGCAAGGTTACTCTCCTCCCTTTTGAGCTATTTTGTATTATATTTTATAGCTATATTAGATGCATTAAATTTGTGCATGGGTAGGGTTCCTAGGCCTGGCCGGCAATCAGGGCTGATCAGGTACCCCTACCTCCTGGCCTCCCCACCTCTTCTCTCACTCCCTCAGCGCCCCACCACCACAGCTGGTCGCCTGCCATGTTCCACGCTGCACCCTGGTGGTCAGCACACATCATAGCAAGTGATCGAACTCCTGGTCTCCTGGTTGAACTCCCAAGGGAACACTTTGCATATTAGCCTTTTATTATATAGGATATGTTACAAATTCCTCAAATTATCGTTATTTGTTTTTGCTTTACACAGTCAATATTATTCTATATGTTTACTCACATATTTACCTTTCAAGGTGCTCATCAACCCTTTCTGAAGTAGCCTGCTTCCATGTAGCATCAGTATTCTTAGCATGAAGAACATTCTGTAATGCTTGTTATGGTGCAAATTTGCTGTAAGTAAATTTTAGATTGCCATATTTTCCCAACTCTTTAAGTATCTACTGTTTTCTGGATTCCATAATTTTTGTTTAAAAGTCAGCTATAAGTCTAAATTTTGCTTCTTTGTATGCGATGTTTCTCTTATCTCTAGCTTCCTTAAGAACATTTTCTTTATCTTTGTTTTTTAGAAATTTTACTGATGTGCCTAGGTGTATGTATCTTTTTTAATTGTGTTTTTTTGTTGGTATTGGTGTTGAGTTCATTTAGCTTCTAGAATCAGTGGGATAATGTTTTCTTTTATCCATTTGTAAACTGCCTGATCATTATCTCTTTGAGTATTGCTTTTGTCTAATCCTTCTCCTTTTCTTATGGACTAAAACTATTTATGTGAGATGATTTGACCATAGCCTATGAGTGTATTTCTATCATCTTCTCTATATCTATCTCCATCTCTTTCTCTTTATCTAGCTATCATATCTATCTATCTATCTAGCTATCATCTATCTCTCGGACAGGTCCTACTAACCAGTCTTTAAATTCACTAATCCTTTCTTCTGTTGTGTTCAGTTTCCTATGGGTGTTTATTGGCAGAATCTAAGTCACACACCTTTGTTTTATTTGCAAGAGAATTTGGACAAGCAATCTGGCATAAAATACAATATACAGAAACCATAGGGGAAAAATTCATATGTTGGGTGGCAAAAATTAATGGCAGATATCCATTACATTTAATATAGCATGCTTTTCTGAGGACTATTTACCATACTCTGCAATTTTTAGTTGTATTTTTTCTAGATTATTTTTCTTGGCTTGTTTATAACAGGACTTTAGCTTCTATTAATATCTTTATTTTCTCTTCAATTTATTTTCACAACTCTGCAAATTCACCTCCCCCCCCCCATGATCATATGGCATCCCTTTTGAATATATATGTTTATTACTTGAGCTCCCTTTTTGGTAGCTGATATTGTCTGCAATTTCTTTGAGACTGTGGTGAACCAGTTGTCTGAACTCTTTAGATATTTTTCCATAGATGTTGTTCATCTACTTTTTGTTTATATTACTTTCCTTTTTAAGTTCCTTGGCCTTTGGGCCAGGGCTCTTTTTGGTTTCTCTGTGATCATTACTCATGTTTATGGTGCCAGATCTCTGCTAGAAAGACCCTAGGGAGAGGCAAGTGGAAATTACTTGGAAAATATGTAGTTATTAATGGGACTTGTGGTCTCAAAAAATCTTGAGAAATCTGATAACTATTTTATCTGAGGAATGCATGCCCTTTGATTTCCAGATGTTCCCTGCATAAGCTCTACATAGTGCCATCGGGCCCTTGCTGCTTCATCTGGCCTCCCTGCCATGCCCCCAGAGTCAACTCTTCTGCAAGGACCCCGTGTTGGCCATGATGAAAATGCTCGTCAGCATAATTTTCTCTTCGGCTTCCTCTCCCCTGACATAATTTGATATTGAACTGGATTTGCTCTTCTGTGGTCCAACCACTGCCCTAGATCTCATTGCACTTGAAAAACATTTTGGCTATGGTTGTCACATATGTATCATTTTTGAGGATTTGGCACATTTTCACACATTTGGCACATAGTCTTCCTGGTTTGTACTTGGTAGTTATGGAAATTCCTCTGTTTAATTGAAGATGGCATTTCTCTCTTTTAAAAAACAATTTTTTCCCTTTGTTTTGCTTCTCATGGGCTTTGATGGAGGGAACTGGCGTTTAGTCAGGAAGCCCATACTTCCCGTTTTGCTGTTACAATCTTCAACATACTGTTCAACACCAGTTCTTAACACCATACACAAACGACTCCAACAAAGTTCAAGGACACGGCTTTCTATTCTTCTTATTGCTTCCTGGGAATCAGCAAATCTACAGGTATACAAATTTACATGTTTACTAACACACACACACACACACACACACACACACACACACACACTCTGCAGGGTGAAGGAGAAATGGACAGGCAAGGATCCATGGCTCTGTCTTGGACTCCTGGTAGGACCTCTGCCAAGTTCAGGAACATGTCTGTGTGTCAGTCTCTTCTTCTGTAAACTGTGAGTGGTGCACTCCTAACCCAGCTCCTCCCAGGGCTGGTGAGTGGGTGGGATGAGCAGACCTCAGCCCAGGTTGCCGCTATTGTTGGCTGCAATCTACCCGCTAGTGTCACTGCTCACAGAATCAGACCAATGAACTTATTTGCTTTTGCTTCTTGCAAAATGCTTCTCTGAAACTGGTTCAAATTCCCCCTGAAACTGGCTCAGATTCCCCCTTATTCTGGAACACTGACTCATGGTTTTCATTTGGCAGAACCCCACAAAACAAGCACAAATGCCTGCTGACTTATATCCATCAACCCCATTTTAGCTGTTCAGGGCTCTCAGAAGCAAGACTGATTGGTCAAAACAAACTATAGGATCAGGGTCTCTAAAGGCTGCTTACCTGAACAGAAGGCTCCTGCTCAAACCACAGCAGCTCTCCTTGAGAAGGCTGGCTCTGAGCTCATGTGGAGTCACCAGGGGCACACTGGTCTGAGCTCTCTCAGCGCTTTGCACACCTTCCACCTTCCCAGTAATTAATTTATAATTTCATTGCTTTGGTGGAAGGACCAGAACATGGGCACGGACTCCAGAACAGGTGTCTCCCTCAGCGCAGTGACAAACTGCCAACAGTCAGTGTTGACAATGGAACTCAGGGAGGAGGAGCCTGGATGATGGATGGGGTTTCTGCTCAACTTTTTCAGGTTCTGTGACTCAGTGACCTTGAGGAGAGATGGGGGCAGGGAGATGGCAATAAATAGAATCACCAACTTCTTAGCTCCACATTCGATTTGCCAAAGAACTTAAATTGTCTTACAGTAGACACACAATCCACATTTTACCAAGAACATTTATATATTTCATGTCATTGAGATTTTGCATTTACTAGTAATATTTACAGTAATTTTAAAGACAAAAATACAATAATGCTTTATAGACTCTATTTTATTGCTAAAGGTTAAAATATAAAAACAATAAACCAGTTACTTATTGAGGATAATAAGTATTGAGTATTTTTTTACACTAATAAGAGCATATTTAATGAACACATGTAATGCAAAAATTTCAGTAATATTAATTGCAAAAAGGCTTATTGTTCTGAATAAAAACATATAATATTAAGAATTCCATCAGCCATTTCTATCACCTTGCTACTTTTGCCCATCCTTTTGCTATAATAGTAAAATATAAAATAAGCAATTTTATCCTTGGGAAATTTTTATATTGAATTTTTAAAATTTTTATTTACTTTTCTTTAGTTTTATTATTGGCACTATTACAGAAGTCCCCATTTCCCCCCTCCTTGCTCCCTTCCATCCAGCCCCGACCCCTTCCCTCTGGCCATCACCACACTGTTGTCTGTGTCCATGGATTATGTATATAAGCTCGTTGGTCAATTCCCACTGCCAATTTTTTTTTTCTCTGAGCAGCATCATGTAGCCAGGTATTGGTGAGGGTGTGGACCCGGTGTTTTTTCCAGATGTTCTCCCAAAGGGAAGAACAGAGGAGACTATGTGGAAATGTTGCATCTCACCTTATAGCTGCAGGACCTGCGTGTAGCCTGTGGGAGAAGCAACAGGTAACAGGTCCAAAAGCAGCCTCCAGGCTCCAGGTGATCCTTTCTCCTGGGGGGAGCTAAGTAGACCATGTTGGACTCTATTTCTACTGGTTGCTATATTTGTGTGCAGTTTTCCACAGGATTAGCTCAGTACCATTAGGGAACACAGAGTGCCAAGTTTAGGGTCTGATCCAGAGCCCTAGTGCTCGGGTTGGAATCCCAGCTCGGGCCTGCCAACCTTATATATGAATAAACTAGAGGCCCGATGCACAAAATTCGTGCAAGAGTAGGCCTTTCTTCCCCTGGCTATTGGCACTGGCTTCCCTCTGGCACCCAGGACCCGGGCTTCCCTCAAGCCCTGGCTTCGTCCTGAAAGTCATCCGGAAGGACGTCTGGTCTAATTAGCATATTACACTTTTATTATTATAGATATGTGTGTCAGTCACACTGACAGTGCCACTCCCAGGGAGTCTGTTGTAAATAAATTGATGCTTGAAGCATGTAGAAAGTGCTCAAATAAGTATTAATTATTGTTTCCCAAATGAGAACACAAAAACCTTCACCTGAATGGCTAGTATATTAAGATAAGCTTTTGCAGTCAAAGATGAGCAGGGATGATTTCTAAGGGAGTAAATGGTTAACGATGAAAATTCTTTATCTGTGTTTATTAATATGAGGTGCATTGATATGAGACCTGTGTGAGGTTCTGCCACAGTAATAGGTGATCCTAATAGCTCAGGGGTAGAGAGCGAATGGGTTGATACTCTGTTATAGTATATTGATCATGGGTTGACTGCCACTCTGCTCCATATCTCTCCTTCCTCCTGGGGTCCAGGAACAACCCCTCTCTAAGATATGTCATCCTTGGGGTGTGAGGAATGAACACAGGGCTTCTGCCCCAAAATGGACTAATTTCCACCAACATTTCATTGGTCAAAGCCAGTCACATGGCCACTCCTGCTGTGGGGGTACTATAGAGGTATAATCCCTTACCAGAGTGGGCACCATGTAGCAGAGCAGGTGTTCCAGTGATGAAATCTAGAGCAGACTCATTTTCGCTAATTCCCCACTGGCACCATTGTACCTATGGAGCTACCGTTTTATTGTTTTACTTTTTAAAACATCTTTATTGTTGCTCTAACCGGTTTGGCTCAGTGGATAGAGCATCGGTCTGCGGACTGAAGGGTCCCATGTTCGATTCTGATCAAGGGCATGTACGTTGGTTGCAGACACATCCCCAGTGGGGGGTGTGCAGGAGGCAACTAATTGATGTTTCTCTTTCATCCATGTTTCTGACTCTCTATCCCTCTCCCTTCATCTCTGTAAAAAAACAATAAAATATAGATTTTTAAAAAATCTTATTGTTGAGAGTAGTACAGATGTCCTTTCCTCCCACCCCCACCCCCCGCCTCCCTCCACCTGGTTCCTGCCTTACCCCAGGTCTTCATCGCCCTATTGTCTGTGTCCATAGGTAATGCATATATACATATGTTCTTTGGTTAATCTCTCCCCCGCCATTCCCCTTTCCCTATAAGATTCATCAGTCTGTTCCATGTTTCCATGCCTCTCATTCTATTTCACTCATCAGTTAATTTTGTTCATTAGATTCCTTGTTCATTTATTTTGATTTTTAGATTCAATCATTGACAGATTTATTGCCATTTTATTGTTCATGTTTCTTATATTTCTTCTATTCCTTCTCCTTCTCCTTCTTCTTCTTCTTCGTCTTTGTCTTCTTCTTCCTTTTCTTAAAGATTATCCTTCAACATTTCATGTAATACTGGTTTAGTGGTATTAACTCCTTTAGTTTTTTCTTGTCTGTGAAGCTCTTTTTCTGATCTTCAATTCTAAATGATAGCTTTGCTGGGTAGAATAATCTTAGTTGTAGGTACTTGCTATTCATCACTTTGAATATTTCTTGCCCCTCCCTTCTGGCAAAGTTTCCATTGAGAAATCAGCTGATAATCATATGGGTGTTTCCTTATAGATAACTAACTGCTTTTCTCTTGCTGTTTTTAATATTCTCTCTTTGTCTTTAATATTTGGCATTTTAATCATGATGTGTCTTGGTGTGTGCCTCTTTGGGTTCCTCTTGTTTGAGACTCTGGGAACAGAGCCTCAGAATGCTGTAAGGATGCCTCCAGACCCAAGTTAGAAGTAGCTGGCTCCCTCCACCTCTTAGGGAGAAGAGCTTCCCATGGCACTGAGTAGATATTTATGTGCTGTTATTTAATATGTATATACTCTGGAGTAGTGTGTCTGTTAAACAGATCTAAAACTTGTCACTCCCTTATGGAATCCTATCCAACTAGTGTTCAGTTTGGTTTCATGTTTGTTTATTTTATTTCTACACATTGATCATGAATGACTGTCTTTACCTTCATGTGAACCCACATGGCAACAACAATAATAATAATCATGCCACTTGTGTAAACACTGTGGCAAGCACTTTCCATGCACCTCATTTAACCCCCACCCTGGGAGCAACACTATAGGGCAAGAAGTCATGAACTGCTGAAGACCACATGCTTTGCTCAAGGTTACACAACAGGTAAACAGTGGCGCCAGGGTTTGAACCCACTTCTGCTTTAATCCAGACACCAGGAGCTGCGTCTTTTCTGGAATTCACCTGGTGTGTCTCATGCCTGATGGATGAGCAGACCTGTGTCAGCTCCAGCTCACATATTGGTGATTCCAATGTACTTGCTGCTGCATAGACTTCAGCACCTGGGAGGAGAATTCATTTATTTTACGATGGGTGATTTTGAATCACTTCCATAGAGCACGGGGAAAGGTTGGCAGAGGTCATGAAGTCTTGCCTCACATAGCAGCCCTGCAGCTTCCTGAGAAGATCCCTGGGCTTTATCAATGCAGTGCCTTGCTGGGTGTGCAAAGGAAACCAGAAATCAAATGGAAAAGTGGATGTTTAATTACGTCTTTAAAAGAAAACTTAATTGTTACTCAATTGTCCCTTTCTAATGACTTTCTAAAAGACAATTAAAAACATATACTTTCATGAATAAAAAAAGAGCCTATCACTGGAGCACATTATAGTTTGTGTGTTCAAGAATAATTGAATATCTGTCAATTATGATTTCAGTAAATTATAGGAAAGATCCATTCTTGGCCATGTGAATGGGAGTTTACAGCTGACATGGTCCGATACTGCACAATTACTTTATCTAATAAATTTATGACCTTATAATAGGCTCTTACCAAAGCATTTTCCCCACTTAATTCATCACTTAGGTTGACCCATTTTCTGGGTACTTGACTTAAGGATTCACAGGAAATATGAATAGAGAATGAAAGGGCACTTCTCCTCCCCTGGACTCCTTGCCAGCTCACCTCAACTTGTCCCTGCCTGGTAGCATTCATATTGCCATCTGCCTATAGCATAGCATCGCTTTGTTCTCTGAGGGTCTGTGCTTGTAGAAATTTATTTCAAGAGTCCTTCCCCATGCCCAAATCTTTGCACAACTCCAAGATTTTCTAGAAACTGTGTAGTCATATATTGACAGTTAGGTCTGTAGTCCAACTTAAGTCCACCATTGTGTGCGGTGTTAAGAAAGGAAACAGCTCTATTTTTCTTCCCATAGCTAGCCTTTCTTCCAGAACCATCTGCTACATAACAAATTCATTCTCTATTAATTTTTGTGCCACTGTTTTCATATATTAGAATGTGTGTATGCATGGGTCTACCTCTGAGCTCTCTACTCTGTTCCATTTCCCTCTCTGCCTAGTTTTACATCAATACACATTGTCTTTATTACCATTACTGTATTACTATGTATTTCCTAATGTCTGGGAGGGCAAGCTTGCTATCTTTTGTTTTACAAGGTTTACATAGATTGTCATGAATTTTATTATTCTGTTAAATTTAAAATTTCTTGTAAATCAATGTTGATTGAGACTTTATTAATTTTTAGGTTAATTTTGAGGAAATTGACATCTTTAAATGCTAAGCTAGCCTAGCTAAGAGCATAGAAAGTCTCCCCCATTTATTCAGATCAGAGTCTATAGCCAATATTAGAACTTTAAATGCTTCTTTATAGCAGTATTGTATGTTCCTGCTAAAATTAATTCCAGATATTTTATAGTTTCTGAGCTATTATGAATGATTTGTATTTTCTGAATGGCCATTGCTGATTCAAAGATATGCTATTGATTTTTGTATCTGGCAAACTTTCTGAACTCTTATTGGGTTTAACAGTTTATCTAATAAATCTGTTATTTTTTCTGGGTAAAAGATTACATCATCTGTGAAAAAAAAAATGACACTAGTTTTTCTGTCTCCCAACACCAGAACTAAGGCAGTTATGACCATCTGCTACACGATCCTCATCACATCTCTGAAACCGGCAGAGGCCCATTCCCTCAGCACCCACCATGCAGATGGGATCAGTCTGCACAACAGCCCTGTGTATGAGTCCTTCCTTAGGATGACTAGGGCTTACAGACATTTTTTTACTAAAACAGTGGATCTGTCTAACCACTCTTCAAATTCAGAAAGGTTCCCACTTGTCCCACGTCTCCAACCCAACCCACCACCCTCAGCTCCTCACTGCCTCCCTCCAGGGGGCCCACCACCACATCATGCTCTGATTCACCTTGTTCCCACAGGGCTAAACCTTTGAGACTCTCACTGCCTTTGGAATGTCATACTTCTCATCAACTCACATCTCTACTGCACACATTCTAGACCTGTAATGTTTCTCTTAAAGTAAAACTGTCTTGTTCCCTGGGAGATAAACCTTCTGAAAGAAGACTTAGTGAGCTCTGTATATTTCCTCTTTGTTTAGTGCCACATTCCCCCAAGAAACCTAAAGGTCCAGTTATGGATTGGAGGGAGGACTCTCCCATCACACTTAGTCCCAAGGCGCACAGAGCTCCAGTGGCAGCTTTTGGCCCTACAGCCATTACCATTGCTCCTGCTTCCTCTATCACCATGCTCAGGGGTCAGCAGTAGCACCTGTAGCAAGTGTGGTCAGAGCCCCTCACCCAGGGCTGTGAGTGACATAATCCCATCATGACACAAATGCTCAAATGTCCTTGAAGACTAGTGAGAAGGATGGAGAGAGGAGAATTCATTCTGTGTCATGTGATTTTCCAAGCCAGGCCAGGCTCAGAGCCCCAGCACAACCTAGTGATGTGTCCTGCTGTCCATGTGTCTTAGCAAAACCTGAGAAAGCTCTAACCCCCTTAGATTTCCATTGTCCTCTGTGAACTGGTCAGGGCTGCTGGTACTAAATGAAGTGTCCTCATTTCCCTGTGAATCCCCAGGGGGAATCTTTGGGGAATCGTGGATATTTCTTTTGTGAACTGGACACAAGAGCTTATTCCCACAGGTGACGTGGCTCAGGCACTCCTCACACCTGCTGCTGGCAAGCTGGAGGAGTCTGATCTCATGATTATGTAGCCACACTAGTGAGAAAAGGAAAGTGATCCCAGCATCTCATTCTCTCCTCTCTTCATATCGACAGCATCCCAGCACTGGGCCTGCTAGTCACAGCAGGCCATCTCTCTGTCTGGAGATTTGTTTATTTTTTTCCCTAAACAATAGTCATCATGGGCTTATGTCACTCAAACCTCCAAACACCAAGCTGTTAGATTCAAAAGCCCTGGTTTCTGAAGGACAGACAAAGGCAGCAAAACATGGGAGGCAATTCTTGTTCTGCCCACATGTCCCCACCGGGATACCTGGATGCCCCCTGAGAAGATGGACTATAAGAACTCAAGACTCCCATGGACCCACCTCTCCTGAATGGTGCTCCTAAAATCTCCCCTGATTCTGAGAGAGCCAAGGAGACTTCTGTTTACACCCTGCATTTACCTTCCTCTCCCAGGTCAATCCCTCAAAGCCAAAATAGCAGACAGAACGGAGGGACTGTCCCCTGTGCTGAGGACCCTGAAAAAGTGTTTTCACGGCTCTGCCTCTGGCATCTCATAAACACTCCAGGTTGCTGTTCTGCACATTTAATGTCCACAGATGTGTGGTTTTTTTTGAAACACTTTAGGTTCAGCCTGAAACTATGCATGTTGGTGCAAAAGGCCAGAACTTGCCTCTGAGCCAGGCTGGCAAAGCCAAGTCACTACTATTCTGCAGAGAAAAGTGATCATTCTGTCTTCCACCTGCTAGAAGACATTGGATTTTCCAGGATGACCAATTCATTTTGAGGGATTCAGACTCTACAAGCTGTCCCACTGCCTCCTACCCCCTTGAAGGTCCAGTTCCAACGTTCAAGCTTTGCTTCTGGAGAAGAGGACACGGGTCCATGGAGGGTGGAGGGGTGGGACAACTGTGTTTATGAGAGTATGGGGAAGCGCACAAGTGCCACCGAGCCTTTCTTATTTCCCGGGTCCCACCCTCTCACGGCTGCTGACTCCATAACAAACACGATGCCTTTTACAGACCAACAAAGCTCAGCAAATTGGCTCCTTAGGCTCAGTTATCCCAGCTCTGTCTGGGCTGAGACTCTGTGAAGAACTGCCCCCTCGGCTTTTGCAGGAAAGCACAGGCTCTGATCTGTCCCCGCAGCCTCTCAATATTCCAGCCTCCTCGGTCCCTGGGCGCCGCCGAGAAACCTTCTGCTCCTGTTGCTCTTGAAATAAAAGCAGTGTTCTTTATGAATTTTTAACACTGCACACCCTCCTCCCAGGCCTTGCAGGCGAGTCACGTCGGGATGGGGCCACTCATGTTTGAAGCTCACAGTGGCATCACTCCTGTTTGTAAACATGTGTGGGCAATGCGGGCACATTAGTGTCATTCCCTGTGCCTTCCTGTTCCACAATTATAGATACAGGCCGGCTGGCGGTGCCACCTGGGAGTACACTATTCACAGGCACTTTGTTCAAAATCTGACATTCTAGACAATTTTCCATTTTGTGCCTCATCAAAGTCTAATGCTGGTGCCAAGGAGCATCTCCCCAGCAGGAGAAGCAGCTCAGGGTGGCAGGGCAGCTGCAGGAGTGGGGCTGAGGCGGGAAGAGAGGTTGACATGGGGGCAAGGAGAGGTGCACCTCAAAACTGGCTGATCAAACCTATGCAAGGCCTCTATCTCCAGATAGAATGCTGCCAGATTAAGTGGCCAGAGGAGGGTGACATTTGGCCTGCAATGGGCCTGCTTTTTTCCTCCTGGCTCATAGGCTCTTAGCTGAGAGGCAACATCACCTATTTGCTGTCCAGAAGGCTCTGATCATGTTCAGGAGACAGCCTTGTGCCCCAGCCTGATGATGGTGGGCTGACCCATCACATAACTCACTGTTGGAGCTGACTCTGTCCCTCTGCTCCACAGGAGTGACCAGCCCAGTGCCCTTTCTCCCTCTCTGCATTTCCAAGATAGCCGATGATAAACAGAAGAGAGGTGGATGAGCCGTGACCAGCTGACAAACTGGCCCATGCCTGTGTTTGTGTCATCACCTTCTGCCTCCACCTCTCCATCCCCCACCCCCACACACACCCTTTTGTTTCCTTCTCATTCAACTTTGAGTTTTTCTCATTTACATGGGATAAGAATAGTGCCTTTCTCTTCAGTTGCTGTTAAATTAAATAACCCCACAGACCTCCAAGGACAGTGTATGGCTCACCATAGCACTCATTAATGTTAACTCTGATATACCACCCATGATACGCTTCCATCAAACAGGACGACCTGAAGGATGGCACACAGGTAGTCATGGCTCACTTAGCAAGACAATCGTACACAACTTGAGCAGTGTAATTGCAAATAGATGCCCTGAGTAACTTTTGGACGGTAGGAGGCTATTTGGCTAATACCTTGTCTGTTTTTGGACAAAGCCAAATTAGATCAGGGAAAAGAGGGCCCTCTAGCTTTTGCCAGACTTACTTAATGGTGTTTGTGGAAAGATAACTGAAGCTCATACTAGATTCCTCTCCAGTGGCCAGCTGGAAATCGAGCCTCATTTCCAACCCACTGGAATCACAGACTCTGGGCCTTGACCAAGTTCCCACATTTGGTGACACTCAGTGAGGTGCACCTGCAAATCCCTTTATTGTCATAATTGTTCATACCAGGTACTCCTGAGAGAAAGGAAAGGCCTCGACACAGATTCTTGTATAAATGAGTATTATTGCTGCCCCACCCCCTCCCCAATGAAGAAGTGGCACCACCGGCTGCCCTCAGACATACCTGAGCGAAGAGAGAGGAAGTCCCAGAGAAAAGGTCAGAGGCCAATTCCAGCTGGAGGGAAGGGCAAACCATGAAACCCAGAGGTGAGGTGATAGCCACATATTGTCCTTCCTTGTGAGCAGTGAGCACAGGAGCCATTGCTCAGAGAGACAGCAGGGCAGAATCATGGTGGCTGGGGCTGGAGCAGAGGCCATGGTGGCCATGGTGTTTCATTGTGAGTTTGATGAGAAACCCTAGATGGTTTGAGTCAGGTAGTCACATAATCTACATTAGGTTGTAAGGATGTGATGTTTGCATGACAACCAACAGCTCTGCATCTTGCATGGTTCTCTACACATTGGGTGACTTTGAGCTCTTCAAACAGCTGGAACTCACCTGCTTAATAAGGGCCAGCTGAGATGTGGCCTCCCTTGGGTTCCAAACTGAGAAACAAAGGGTTTAATCAGCCACTAGCATCAATTATTGTGTGTTTGATTAAATCAGTAGGTCAGCAAGTCCACACAAAGGACCCCAATCTCCTGATCCACCTGCAGACGCCAGCACCATGAAGTTGTACTTCTGAGCACAATGGAGTTCATTTCCATGTGGACCATCCTCTGGGGGCAGGTGGCTCTGCCAAGCATGAAAGCATGCAGGAGAAAACCAAGGTCCTAAGCTCCCATGTCTGTCCTTCAGGAAGAAGCACCCATGGCAAGCTGAGGGGCCACTGTTGTCCTGAAGTCTGTGGTCCTTCTGGGAGGACAGGGACAGCCAATGACAAAATAGGAGACTGATTTGGGGTCTTTTGGGTAACTTATATATTTTTTTTTAAAAAAAAGAGATTGAGCATTCCCAAAGACACCCTTCACATACATCCAGCATGCCAACAATGGACTTGATGTGCTGTGAGACGCCCTGAGCAGTTCCTTGCGAGAGAGAGAGAGAGAGAGAGAGAGAGAGAGAGAGAGAGAGAGAGATTGAAAGAAGGATGAGAGGCAGGGAAGATCCCTGCTCCTCATATAAAGATGTATATTCTTATAGGTCACTTGAGGTCAGGATATGTGTATTTTCTAACACACACACACACACACACACACACACCTAATCTCTATAGCTTATAGTTGCTTAAATAAATAAATTGCAAGTCAATTAGAAAATCCTTATGAAATACTAGCTGCCACAAACATGATCTCTCTCATTATTTGCATTTCTTTTCCTCTGGAGTCTTCACCCTAATATCCCAGAGAACACACTAAATTTTTAATTTTCCCCCTAATACTGCAAACACTTCCTTGTTGGAAGTGCACAATTATGGACATGGTTCTCATCCAGAATGTCACTGATGTTTCAGCTTCAAACAGGAACAGAGTTCCTGGTTTGGACATTTATCTAAGCCACAGAGCTCTTACTGATGTCTACACTCTATGAAACATTAATTCATGATTTTCTTAATATCTTATTGATTTCCCCCCTCCAAAGGCCAGAGGTTAAGAAACTCCATAAAAACGTCCTGGCAATTTATTGCTGTCCCTTTAAGACATTACAGTAACCTCACAGCTATTTGCTTTTTCCATTGTCTTTTCACTTAAGGTTGCAGTTCAAAATGACAAATTTACCTTTTCTATGAACTTCATATGAACTTGTTTTCAAACTTAATATATAGAGAAATACCCAAGCATTGTTCTTGAATGGTTATAGACTCATATTCTCAATAAAACTGGGCCGTGTGGGAAACCTGGCCATGAACACTTAGTGTGCACAACCAGACAAGTCTCAACGAAGACATCTTTCTGAGATGTTGTCTCATTAATCCTAACTGTATTATTTTTACTAACAAGTGGACTACAAACCATAATCCATATTATGATTATAGGCTTTGTTTGCCTATTTGGTTGATTTTTGTTGCTGTTGTTGTGTTTAGAAATGGAGACACGAAGTTAGCAAGGCTTGAGGTCAATGCCCAAGGCACCTCCAAGCCCAAATCTTGCATGCCCAGCCTGACTGCTGACCTCTAACTGCATAGTCTGCTAACGTTGTGCCATAGTCCACATTGAGCAGGGCAACTGCTATGTCTAAAGAAGCTGAATGTTTCATCCACTTCTCACCTGAAGGAAATTCATTAGAAAGTTGGGAGCAGAATATCATGAACCAGGGGGTTAAAAATGGAAACCATTTTATAATTTCAGGGAAAACATTCGTTACTGTAAATGTTATAATGAGCAGGTGAGAAACTAAATGTCTTTTTAATTACATTATTTAGCTTGAATAGGCACAGACTTGAGAGGTTTAATTAACCAGACTTGGAAGGTAAATAATCTCAAATTATAATTCTGCTCCAGCTTCTCCCTGTGGAAAACTGGGGAGGGTCTGATGGAGCCGTGGCGATCGTGTCAACAGAGTCCATGGTCCATCAAGGGACATAATCAGTGCAGTTATAGGTGAGGGATGAGGGCGGGTCAGAGGTAAGTTGGGCTTTTTCTTTTTTCTTCTTTTTAAATCTTTAGCTTAGGCGTTGACTGAGCAAATCTCAAGGGAGCTTCAAATAAGAAAATTGACTATCTAAAAACAGTGTATTTCTGAAGGCTGCATATTTGGGCTAGAATCTCTTCTTCTCTGTTTTAAGTAGATATTTGGGCAGAGAGTTTGCCCTCGAGTTTCAATTTAGATCTATCAATTAGACCATCTGGGGACAAGCTTTGCCTTCTCATTCAGAAATCTAATATTCTAAGATTATTTTTTACTCAGCAAAATGAAGGATGCATACAATGCATTTCCTTCATGCTCCATGCATGTAAGGTCTAGACCTAGGCTGTGAGCACCACCTCTGTACAA
This sequence comes from Myotis davidii, assembly GCF_000327345.1. Lineage (NCBI taxonomy): Eukaryota > Metazoa > Chordata > Mammalia > Chiroptera > Vespertilionidae > Myotis > Myotis davidii. The sequence continues at coordinate 9,445,687 of NW_006289813.1, read as the reverse complement.
ACCCATGAGGGTGCAGTCAGAACCCCTGGAACTGCCCAAGCTTCTTAAATGTGCATGTGTGGTAGCTTATGTTGTTTATTTCGTTGTTCTTTCAGGAGAAATGTTCTGGTACTGGGTGTTATGTGGCTTACGCATTTGCCACAACCAGTCCCACTGGAAAGAGTATCCAAAACGCATTGAGATCTAAAATATTCTGTTCTCTGGGGTTTTAGCAATCAAACCAGAATTCCAAATGGAAATTGCTTGCATTCTTGAAGTTTTGGCACATAATTGTGTCTTCTGTTTGCCATATTTGTAATGGCATTGGCATTTTTAATTAGGTGGTAGCAAATTATATTTTCCTTTTTAAAAAAGCCTGACAAGAATTGAATAGTTTTGGTTTTTATTATTGGTTTATACAAGGACACCCACAGCCTGTTGACATACTTCTTTAAGCCTTCAAACTCCCTGTGTAAGTAGCACTGAACAGCTTTCTGATCTATCAATTAAGCACAGCCCTCTGGGCCTGGGGGTCCCACATGGTGTCTCCCTTCTCCGCTGGATGAAATTTGCCAACAGTTGGAAAACTGACAAGCTGAGAAGTGGATGAAAGAAAAGTTAGATCATTGATTTTACATGCATTTCATTGTGTTCTTCATAGCTCTTTCTCTTTTCCCAGCACTGTTACATTATTTTATTTGTCCCTTTTTTCTCTGGAGCTCTGGAAGGGGATGGAAGGTTGTGTTTACAGTTCCTCCATTCCACACATCTTGTGTATTTTTAACTTTTTAAAAAAATGTTTTCATTCTAGTTTATCTTAAAAAGGCCCTCTTGGAGTTGTACAAGGATTAACTACAGGATATCCACTATAGTAACATACTTTTTAACTTTAAAAATATTTTTTTATCCTTATGGGAATTGAATCTGAAACCTTTCAGTATATGGGATAATGCCCAGCCAACTGAGCCACACCAGTCAGGGCTATTTTTTTTAACTTTTTATAATTAGAATAAACTGATTTATTTCTTGCACATTTAAAAGTAATTTAAATTCCAATAGAAACAGTTTGCATCTAGGAGAGATTGTGCTGCAAGAATATATTTTTAAAATGCAGAGGGTTAAGAAATGGCTCCAAATTATAAAAATGACAGAACCACCAAGAGATTCCTGACAGATTTGGTCAGCTCCCGCCAGGCACCTGGAGCCGACTCAGCAGTCCAGGTCTGGGCCTACCCTTGGGGCCCCTGTCCTTGGGTAAGTGGTTGCATGTACCCCCACTCCTCTTAGGTCTTCCCCAAAACTTCAACAAGGCCCTGGATGTGAGCAAGGCACTGCCCTACTGCCATGGAATTCTTGCTTCTCTGGGGCCTCACTCACCTACTTGGTATGAAACCAATTTTGTAGGAAATACTCTGCTTTATTTCAGGAAGTCATCATAACCACAACTGGGTTCTTCAACCAATGGCAAAGCAACTAAAAATCATGTGGACATTGAAGGGACATCTCTACTTGAGATCAGATTTCTTGAACTAAAAAAAAAAACAACACAGTAGAATTGAGTTTTAGATCCCAAAGATATTCATATAGAAACTTTGATTAAGGACAGTTTACCTAAAAAAAGTCTACCCAATAGGATACTATTTTGAATTATTAAAGAAAGAAATTACATATAACAATATATTTTTATTTTTATTGAGTTTCTCTTCCCAAAGAATCCACTTGTGTATATGGTTAAATTAATTATACAATTCTGCTCATTTCCTTTTGTTTAAGTTTCCATTCTCGGAAATTATTAACTCTTATTTGGAAAACAATTTAAGAAATAGGAATTATCCATTATGTTGGATTATGTATATCTATTCTAAAATGTTATACTAGAACACATTATAAGGTAATAAATACCTTTAAATGAAAGTAGTTTAGCGTTTTGAGGTAGGCAAACAAGAATTTGCTTTTTTTGAAAAAGACAATTGAAGGTCAGAAAGTCATTTCAGTGATCTGGAATCACAGAGCTAGAGGAATGTTGAAATGCCTTTGAGCTGAGCAGCTCCACTCCAGTGGAGCCTGTTCATTCAATGAAGAAGTGCGGAGATGGAGCCCAGTGTTCTTGATTGCCCAGGGAGCAGGGGAGCACAAGTCCAAAGTGGCGCTCCTGACCCAACACCTTCCCTGAGAAAGCCCCACAGTGGCTCTCTGTAAAGAGTGGTCAGTAGGTGTGGGTGTGCAATTTAGGACCAGGGAGGGTTTTCAGCACCTTAGGTTATAACATGTGATGCAGGCCTTCTCTGACTTGGTGAGGGGGTTGGTCCTGCTGTTGGCACAATGTGCTCCATCCTTCAGCACCTGTAAGGCCCCCTTTAGTGGCCCCATCCTCCTTTTCCCCAGCACCTGTACCTTCCTCCAGGTGTTCAATGGCAATCTCCTTCTCCTCTAGGTACACAGATTTACAAACACTTTTCGTTTTCACTTCCAAGATTATCCTGATGGCATCAGTAGAATTGTACTCCCTCAAGATGTGTGGAATTCCTAACCCCTGGAACCTGTGAATGTGACCTTATTTAGATAAAGGGTCTTTGCAAGTGTAGTCAAGTTAGGATGAGGTCTTTATGTTGGGCTTGAATCCAATATGCTCGGAGTTCTTGTAAGAAGACAGAGACACACCAAGGAGGGGCACTTGACTACAGGGGCAGAGACTGGAGTGGAGGAAGCCAAGGAAAGCAAGGACCGTCGCCACCACTGGGAGCTGAGAGGTAGAGGAGAATTCAACCCTGAGTCTCAGTGGGAGCACCGCCCTGGCCATGCCTTGACCCCAGCCTTCTGCCCTCCAGGAGTGGGCAAAAATAAGTATTTGCTGTTTCAAGCCATCAGTTTGTGGTTCTTCATTATGGAAGCCCTAGCAACTTAATATACCAGGGGGGATAATCACACACATGATTTAAAAATAACCAAAGAAACTCATACTTAACTTGGCAAAGACTTTTCTGAACAAAATAAAATAATTTGGATGTCCATCTTGGAGGCTCTAAGACCCAATTCCTCTCTTCCCATCTCCAACTGGAAATGAAACATGTCAGAGAAGCTTCTCTCTTTTTTTGTACAGCAATGAACCCTCATGCTTTGCATGGCTCTTCTGTGCACAAAATATTAGAAACAGCTCACATACTGCACTCACATATTGTCTTCCTCACAGGAGGTATGGGAAGAGCATCCGAGACATGTCACTGTGTGATTTGGGCCATGGCATTGTTTCTGTGGTGCTGAATCAGAAAGGCAGAAACCAGAGGTCTCTGCAGGAAAACCACCCCTAACCTAACCTCTCTGCCACTCTGCTCAGCCTAGGAAGTTCTAGCCACTGCTCGGTGGCCAGCCTGGTAGCGTCCCTCCTCTGTGCTGGACGTTCCAGGCATCACTGTCCCTCCCAGCAGCTCTGGTCCAGGGAAGAAAGCCGGACTGTGGCCCTCCTGGAGCACAGCTCCAGGTAAATGCCCACTGTAGGGCTCTCAGGCTGTGCAGGCTTTTACTATCTGCGTATTTATTTCACCTCTTAAATGAAATCCAATTTGAAGCTATTAATATTAATGCACTGAGATAATTCTGATGATGAATTAATAAAACACTTGGCCTCTCAATGTGCTGCTTGCTCTTACATTTAATGACGCTCTTAACTGGAAAGAGGGAAAGCCAGGGCAGGCTCCACCTGCAGCCTGGAAATTAGAGACCACTTCATTGTTCTGAGCGCGCTGCCTTAATGACAATCAATAGAATCGATCTGGGGAAGAAGAGTATTTACTCAGCCTCCACCACGTGCTGCCCTGGCTGTTCAGATTTCTGGAGCACCCTCTGAATGAGATGTTTCGTCAAGGCCCTACATTTGCTAATGAATTACATGCTAAATGAATTGCTCATCTCCCCTCCCCCCACACACACACATGGTTTTAATGCCATAAAATATTGCTTTCTCCTAATAATACAGAATTGTAATCATAACAGGCTTGCACGCCAGGGCAGTGAAGGATGGCACTGCTAGGAAGTCCAGAAGGCCTCCCAATTGTAGACTTGCATTTATTTGCAGAACAGATGGTTACCCTTGGTTCATGCTTTCCCCCAAATAATTCCTGACTGTTGGTCTTTTGTGGTTCAAATGAAAACAATTTGCCATTCACACCCTGCTGGATTAGTCATTGAAAAGACAATTTAACTCCAATTAACTTAACTAGATTTAGTATTAAACTTAAACTAAATACACTTTCACTTCAACAGACATTCAACAAATAATGCATTAAAGGCCTCTAATTAGGCTGGTTTCTCAATTGATTAAAAACAACAATCTGTTGTTGGTGTATCCCCCCCACCCCCGTCACCAAACACAAACCTGTCTTGTCCAATACGCCCCAGAGATTCTGCCCTGTGAGGAAAAGATCAACACTCATCTTTCCAGGAATGAAAACTACGATCTCACATTAATATGAAATCAGCTGCTGAAAGAAACAAAAAGAAACAGGAGAAATCAAGATTGCAATGACTTTTAAAAACAGCCTCACTGTGTAAGCGAAATGATGGTGAGTAGGAGAAGCATCAGCCAGTCTGTCCTTCAACTTGCAAAAGAGACATTTTTCAAGCCCACTTACATTTGAAAAGAACCTGCAGGAGAAGAGAAAATCTACTAGGGAAGACCTGGTTGACTCACAGTCATTACAAGAAGGTATGTCTTATTTGTTCTTCTATTAAATGGGAATGAACTGCTACCTGGGGCAGAGCCACGGATTTGCTGGTCTCACGGTGTGTGAAGGGCACCTGCTTCAGACTCAGAAGTCTTGCATGCTTGTCCTCGGTGCAAGATGAAGGGAGCCAATCTTAAGCAGAAGTGAACACGCAGGTGCAGATGGCAGCAGGCATGGGGACCCGAATTGGCCAGGGAGGCCTAGGTCCAGGAAGAGCTTTGTGAGGTGGCTGGTCTAATACGTGTGTCACTGAGAGCTGAGCCATCATCCAGACGCCAACTTCAAAAGTGCTGGTCACGTGAAAGCGTTAAAACGAACAAATCCAGCATGGTGGTGAAGAACACTAAGAATCTGTTGTGGTAAATACACTGACAATTACACGGACTAGGAAATGGCTACACACACACACAAGCGCGCACGCACACACACACGTACAGATGCATACACATAGATGTGTATATGTTGTATATAATACAAAATATACTTTTTACAACCAGAAAATGTAATTACAATATTTTAAGTCCTATTACTTATTTAACCTCTTTAAAATATGCTTTAATTTTTGCAATATGAGGCTTTTGTCTACTTACAAATGTAGCCATAATGCACATTTAGAAAGTCACACATGATAGGAAACACTAAATAAATCCTTTATCACTAGGGTAAAGTGTGTATCTGCTGGAGAGGACCTTGGCTGCAGAGCAACTTATGGAAACAAACAGCTATGAGGCACAGCCCGGAAGTCACAGTCAGATCTGAACCACCAGCCCGGGGGGGTTTCTCACCGGAAAATAGCCAACTCTGGCAACATCAGCTGATTTTTAATTGTGAATTCTAATCATTTCTAGCTCAACCAGAACATTTGAAAGAGTAAAAATGATAATAATTCATTACAGAAACATGCATGGACTTCATGACCAGTATCTCCAGATTACAAACAAAAGGACAGTCCAACACCAACAGTGAGTAGAATGAGACAGGCAGAGCGACTCCACTTTGCTGGCCTCGCACAGTGGCATCTGACGGTTTAGAGAAATCACAGCCCTCAGGCCAGTGGGAGAACCAAAGGAACTATTTCAGTGGTGGCAACTTGGATCCGAGAAGAGCTGTGCCTGGGAGCTCACACACACAGCACAGAGGCACACGGGGCCACAGAGTTTGAAAACTGGCTGCATGGACAGCACAGCAACTCAAGGTCACCTGCACTTGGCGATCCTGGGTGCCGGACCTCCATTCTAATAGCCAGTTGTCCATGAAGTCCTTTTGGAAAAGATGTGGCATAAATACATGTATAAATAATAAAATAAATAAAATAGAGTAAAATAAAATGAAGGTATTTTCCGCCTCCTGCCTGACGCCTTTCACCAGGGCTCTGTGGTTCAGATTTATGCTAGAGGTGGGGAGATAGCAAATAAAAAATGAAAAACAATTTCATATTTTAAATTTATGAGGCTGGGGGATAATATATCACTCTTTCTTCAAGCTCAGTGCAATAAATTGTCTTTAACCTATTTGGTATGTTTTCTGTACTACTCACGCTGGCTCCGCTTTAGTTAACGCATTTAGTCTTAGCTAAATGGCTCATTTCAAAAGTGCGACTGCATAGTTAATTACTTAAGGGGAGGTCGTTTGTCCTATTTTTTTCAGACGTAAACAGCATGAAAAGAGAAAAAGGCAGGCAGGAGCGACTTGGTAGCGCTTTCTTCCCTCCGTGTGAGGAGCTGCCTTTCCGGCGCTTTAAGGTGATGAAAAGGACAGGAGCCAGTGTCTAAATCAGCTGAGCTTGATGTGATGCCAACGCCTTTGGCTAAACATAGATTGACTTAATTCTTTCAATAATGACTTTGGTCTGAAGCACTTCTCCACCACAAGAGGGAGAAACCCAACAGAACAGAGAAAATCTCCTCACCGGGGTTATCTTGACTCTGCTCCAGGCAAAACCTAGAAATATTTTTTTAATCGAGATTCTCCACGGCAGCCCTTTCCAAATGCCAGTATCCATCATCGCTGACTGGATCAATAGCTGTGTTTTGGCCCCAGTCTCCTGCGAGAGATGGCATGCCATCAGTGATAGACAAATATCACAGTTAAGCAAAGTATCCAGCCAGACCTAGTAACATTTTTATTGATTTTTGTTGTGCAAATAATGTCTTTTTGGGCTGAATAAATGGCTTTGAGCCAAACAGTCATTGTTTATGATTCCAAAATGCAATAAAGGGACAGGAAATATATTATAGCCAATGTCTCAAGGCACACAACATAATCATCCTTTGGTAGTAAAAAACTACCCATCGGAAGCCAAGAGTGCATATTTATCCATGCTTAAAGGTGCCTGTAGGACTTGCAAATCTTACACAAAATGTCCTGTTAGGAAACAGATGGTGTTGCCCTTTAACCTATCGAATAACTACTAGAAAACCCAGCAAAAAAATAAGCACTGTATTTCTTCAATCAATACAAAGAAAGCAGTTTATTATGCTCCCTTCAAATGAAATATCCAAGTTGCCAAAACAGCATTCATTCACTTCAAAAGAAAACACATCAAAAAACTCCCTGACTTTATCAAACGCTATAAAAATCAGAAAATATTTTAGTAAGTTTTTTTTTATTGTACTTATTCAAAATAATTGTGAACTCATTCCATTTGGTAGCTCATCAGAAAGTAGGCCTTAAAAAATTTGCCCCTGAACTATAGGAAGGCTTTTGTGTGTGTTAATTTTGGCCTCCAGATAGTTTGAATTTTCCAAGGGTTTGCTGAGCTGAGCTCAACACTCATTTCTCTATAGAGTGCGTAGGTGTCATGTGTTTGCCTTCAGATCCCCCCAAAATGAAGATCATGCAAGTTGCTTTATGCCCATCCACCGCCCAGGTTCTGTGGTTGTGGTCTGTGAAGACATGCTACCCAGAACATACAGATGTGCAGGGTTTTTTTTATCCGAACAATGCCTCCAGGAATCAGCATGATTTGGTGGAATTAGACGTAGCTCTCCTGAGTTCTGCAGAACTGAGCACACACTCCACAACCTGCCTGGGACGGCTCCACGATTTCTGGGCACAGGCAGCAGAAAAAGATAAATTTGGCCTTACTTGTATCTCTCTCATACTCTCTACTTTCTATAGATTTATTCTTGTAGTTAATACCATAACTTGATAAACTTTGCCCCCCAGAAATATAAAGATTATTTAAAGGTTATAAAATTTAATTATTTATATAGTATTTAAATTTTGTATTTAATGCTGTACTTGTTGAATGACTGCTTCATCAACTAAAATGTTCTATTTTTTCAAAGAGCATCTCTTATATTATCAGAATGTGCTCAATGCAAAAACATGGATGCTCAGAAAACATATCTTTAACTTGCAGTTTGCACTCACAACATTACAAACATGCTTTTCCTATGTATCTGTTATAATGGCATATGCATATCTTCCATAAAGTTAAGTGTGTGTTATTACTTATGAATTTAACAATATTTTTATGTTTACATTAAGTGTGGCAATTTTCACTATTGAAAAATGAGGAAATATGAATTCTGATTTTCCAAATTTGAACTATGCAGTTTTCAAAAAAGAGAAGTAGAAAATGTATAGTTAGCCACAAAATCTCCACTCCCTTGAGTGATTGAACTGATCCAAATTTTGTTTCTCTTCTTTATCTCAAATTTTACCCTTGGAAACCTAGTGCCTGAGATATTCTTCTTGCTTTGTAATGTTAGGACTTGTACCACGTGAGATTTGTTAAGTTCCTGCTTTTTGGTTTCCATCTGCAGTAATACCCAGGAGAAACATCTCCCTGCGATTTTCTCCCTACAGATCTGGTCTCCGGCACTTCACCTCCCTGACCCTGACGGATCAGTGTGACAATCACTGTCCTAGTTGGAGAAATGATGGGACATGTACTGAGAGCAGGATTTCCTCCAATTCAGCAACTGTTGGCTTAAGCAATCGTATGAATTTAGGAGAAAATGTTTCCGCTCTCCTTTTCAACATAGTTTTGTCACCTGTGTTTTTTTCACACAGATCTCAGGCTTTATCTGAATTCTTTAAAAATACCAAAGAGGACACAAAATATGTGGTGATGAATAGGGAGAATTTACAGACTCTGAATCAGTTCTTAAATAGTAATTCCATTAACCCAGTCATATTTAGGGGGAAAAAAGCATACAAAAGTGTTTACACTCCCCAAACACACTGATTTATTTTAAAATACTGTAAAAAAGATCTACATTTATAAGTTGAAATTTTTGCACATTTATAAGTGCAAACATTAAAGAGATAATACTAGGAATCTTCCCCAAATAAATGAAAACATATACCCAGGCCCATGTACAAATGTTCATGGAGCATTTTACATAAGAGCCCAACAGTGGAAGCTACAAATGCTCATTAACTGACAAGTGGATGAACAGAGTATGGTATATCCATGTAATGAAATATTTTCAGCAATAAAGAAAAATGAAGTACCTATTTACCATGTGGATAAATCAGAAAAGCATCATGCTAAGTGATAGAAGCCATTCACCAAAGGCATACATATATGCTACCATTCCATTTGTGTGTGTTTTTAAAATATATTTTATTGAATTTTTACAGAAGAAGGGATAAAGATAGAGAGCCAGAAACATCAATGAGAGAGAAACATTGATCAGCTGCCTCCTGCATGCCACCCACTGGGGATGTGCCCACAACCAAGGTACATGCCCTTGACCGGAATCGAACTTGGGACCTTTCAGTTCGCAGGCTGACACTCTATCCACGGAGCCAAACAGGTTAGGGCACTACCATTCCATTTGTATAAAATGTACATATATGCTACCATTCCATTTGTATAAAATGCCCCCAAAGCGAAAATCTACAGAGAAAGAAAGTGAGTTAGAGTTGCTAGAGGCTGGGGTGGAGCCACATGCAGTTACTTGCTTTTTGGGGGGGTGAGGGGAAGGATACAAATGCTTTAGCATTAAACTAGACTGCAGTGGCAGTGGTTGCATGACTATAAATGTGCCAAAATCATTGACTTGTTCACTTGAAATGGGTGAATTCTGTGGTATGTAAATTATACCTTTGTAAAGACATTTTTAAAAGGGATAATCCTTTTTAATTTATGTTTCAACAAATCTCTATGAAGCACTAACCTTTTGAAAAGCCGCTTCCCACACCCTCTCTCACTGCGTAAAAGTGGGTAGAAGGAGTGAAGTCAGCAGTCTGAGAAGTGATGGGAGCTTGGTGTATAACCTTGGGCAGTTCACTGCATATTTCTCTGAGCCTCACTCCTTACCTGCAAAAACAGGGAGAGTAGCCATGTGTACAGTCTCATATTAGTCTCCAGTTGGAAAATAGAAAATGGTGAATCTTGGCACATGATCAGACTCAGCAACGTCATATTTCAGTTTAGTCTTTTCAGAGTTTCCACTGTGATGCATGGTGGAGAAGGAATGGGGACTCTGACACGGGCTCCACCGGCTCTGAACCCGGCCATACTATCCAGAATATAGAAACACGAATCTTACCAGGGCGGTATGGAACACAAATATAATAACATAAAAGCACTGGCCACAGATTCTGGTACACAGTAAATGTTCAATAAATGCTGATGTTCTTGATGAGACTGCCTTCTGTAGTGAAAGAACAAAAAAGGGAAATATTGAACTGATTTCTACCTCAAATATTTAACCAATGATCACATACTCTGATTGTAGTCATCCAATAGGAAGGACACTAATACATTATTATTGATGCTCTGTGTATGCACATTCATTACAGCAGATGGTAGATGCTTGGGACAGTCTACATCAGCTAACAGCACCTTTAAAATACCAACACCTCTCTCATCTCTCTCTCTCTCTCTCTCTCTCTCTCTCTCTCACACACACACACACACACACACACACACACACACACACCATCACAGGGAGTAAAAACAATGAAATAAGATGAGGAATTTCAGAAGGCTCTATATTCTAGATTCTTTGGGTGGTTGAAAAATATCTCCCAAGGTCATGAAAAAAATTGATAAAAACAAGTGTATAAACAAAAGCGAGATGCCAGTACACATTTATTAAAATGGCCAAAATCCAAAATACTGACAACACCACATGCTGGCGAGAAACGGTCATTCATTGCTGGTGGGAATGCAAGCTGGTACATCCACTTTTGAAAACAGTTTGGGGGTTTAATACAAAACTAAACATACACTATGCTCTTACCATATGACCCAGCAATCACAATCCCTGGCATTTACCCAAAAGAGTTGAAACATATGTCCACACACACAAAAAAACCCTGATGTGGCTATTATAGCAGCTTTATTTATAATTGCTAAAACTTGGACGCAACCAAGATGTCTTTCAGCAGATGAATGAATGAATGAATAAGCAGTGGTATGTCCAGATAATGGAATATTACTTAGCGCCAAAAGGAAACAAATACCAAGCCATGAACAGACATGGCAGTAGTGCATATTACTAAGTGACAGAAGCCAATCTGAAAAGCCTGTATGATTTCAACTCTATGACATTCTGAAAAAGGCAAAACTATGGAGACAGTAAAACATCAGGGGTTCCTCAGGTTGGTTGGGGGAGATGGGTGAATAGACTAGAGCGCAGAGAACTTGGGGGGCAGTTACCCTACTCTGTATGATACTGTAATGATGGCTACATGTCATTGTACAAACCCATAGAATGGACACCAAAGAGTGACCCCTGTTATGCACTATGGACTCTGGATGATGATTACATGTCAATGTAGGTTAATCTATTGTAACAAATGTCCCGTCTGGTGGGGATGCTCAGAGTGAGGGAGGTTGTTGTTGGCATAGTGACTGTTTGGGAAACTCTGTACCTTCCTCTCAATTTTGTTATGAAACTAAAATTGCTCTAAAGAAATAAAATCTTCAAAAACATAGAAATAAGTGCTCCCTCACACAGGCCAGTTTGAGGTGGCCTGGTGCTCTCCCATGCTCTTGCCTAGGGCAGAGGTTTTCCATGCCTGCCTGACAGACCGGACCTCAGAAAACTGCGGGAGGGAGTTGCACTCCATCTGGGGAAATCAGCCTGCCTTGCAGGGGCCGCACTATATAAATGCCCATTTCATGCTGCAAAAAATCAGCTTGACAGGCACTCAAGTGTCTATTTCCTCTGCCAGCATTGAACTGGCACACTACTCAAAGCTACTAACTGGTCAATTATTGCAGCAATGTCATATACCTGAATGCTTCTATCAGTTATCTTAACTTCCAGACCTAACTCTCCAGCCAAACATTAGCTCCCTGGGTTACACAGCTTGACAGAGAAGTAAGGTAATGAGAAGCATGAGATGCAAGCAGAAATACAACCAGGGGTAAGGCCTCCACCCCTTTGGCACAGCCACCTGCACTAACCAGAAGGAATTGAGAGTCACTTTGTAAAAGCTTCTCTTGTCTATTGGGGGACTGGTGTGGGGACCACAGAGCCATGATTCTAGGTATCTCTGGCCTCTTTTGCCAGCCTTCCTTGTGAACTTGGAAGAGTTCCTTAATCCCTTTTAGTTTCCAGTTGTTCATATTGAAAATAGAAATAATACTAATACAATCCATCCCAAAGGATGGTTATAAGAAATTGAAAGCGTTTGGATACACACCCTGCCTGGAGCAAAAGTGGGGCAATGAACATTCATTTCCTTTTCCCTCTTCCATTTCTTTCCTTCTTTCCAAGATGATCTGTGTTTTAAGGTCCAAGCAGGGAGTCTGGGGCTTCCTAAGGCTGCCTGATATAATACTGCTACAAGGACTAAATGTCACCTTTAATTTTTTAAACACCTGGACTTGCCCTGCATCAAATATTATAGCTTATACTCAGAAACAAGTGTCCTGATAAAAGGCAGAATGAGTGAGGGGGTGTGGTGGGCACCCATCCACAGAGAAATAATGAAATACATTTGGGGAGCAAAACTTCCTGCTTAGGGAAATGACCACCATTCTGTTCGCACAACCTCCACTTCCCTCAATGAACAAGGCCTTCCAAAGCCTGGTGTGGAGTCCTGCTTGGGTTGTCACAGTCACCAAGCTTCCCCAACATGAGTCTGCAAAGTTCCAGTGTCAGAACCCAGAGCAGACACCGGGGCAAGGCTTTGGTGTCTAAGTGGGCCAAAACCACCAGCATTGTTTGAAGCTTTTACAAACAAAAACACTAGCTCTGTTATTTTGTTGCTTTGTTTGTTTGTTTCAAAAATTTTTAGAGCTTTCCTGTAGACAATTTTAATCATCTTGTCTGTATATGAGGCCAAGAGGTTGCATTTTCATTAGCCACAACAAGGTCTATATAAGTAGGTCATTATAATTTTCACTAGAGGCCCAGTGCTCAAAATCACACGAGACCCAGAGCCCCGCCCATCAATGCACCTCCTGGTGAGTCCAGTCGTTGGTCGTTACAGCATCACAGCATTTCGGCCACAGGCCTTTTATATATATATAGATTGCATATTCTACATCATTTCTCATTGTGAAGCTGGGGTAGAACGAATTAGGATCAGGCTTCTGGCAAAACTGGTCAAGTTCCTGAACACATTCCCCTGAGAAAGAGCTAATGCTTGTGCACAGAGTGAGGCTGCAGAAAAGCTCAGACACGCAAATATACCCCAACGGCCATTGGGATTGCTCTGATACAATGCTATATCCACTCAAGTTCTGGCCTCTTAAAAATAATGGTAGAAAATCATGTTGCATAGTTTAGGGAGAAGGGCTTGGAGTGGCTAATTGCCTCACTGATCAGCATCAGTTGTTCAATAGACTTGAAACTGCAGAGCGACACCATGCCAGAGCTGCGGGGCGTGGGGACACACTTTATTTTCCTACGGTTTGACAGAACAGCCCAAATCTCAGTTGTCTTATGAGTAAGAAAGATCTGTTATCTCTGTGGATGTAAACAGACCATGAGATCATGAACAAGGGTGAAAATGAGGGAAGTCAGTCATCTTTCCATGTGGATGCCCCAGAGCACCTCCATCCGCTCCCAACTGTCAGGTACCGCTGGACTGTGGCCTCTCTTCCCAAACCCCAGGGAAGTGATACCCTGTCTCCATCTACACCACTTCCTGCAGAGAAAGCTGTGTGAGCCTCCTGGAAGTAGCCACTTGTGGAAGGTAGCAGGGGCTCCCTGTGGGGAGGAGGGAGCTCCCATCCACCCTTCATCTATAGGGCTGGACATGGCTGGTGCTTCAGCAGCCCTGACCATCTGTAACGTTGCCTTTAGATTTACCACAGAATGCCAGTTATCGAGGACTGAAAGGGCCACGCTGGGTGCTGAAGGCAGCCATGCATAGCTCCAGGTCAGCCATCCAGAGTGGAAGCCTAGGCTTTTTCTGAGGGCAGGAGATCCCACTTAGTACATGTGGGGGAGAGGTTGACATGTGATGCTTTTGGACAGCTTTATTGAAATATCACTCACATATCAATCAGTTCATTAATCTAAGTACTCTTCCTTGGAAAAAACTATTTTCAGATCCTCTCCCCATTTTTAAATTGGGTTATTTGCCTTTTATTATTGAATATATGAATCCCTTATAGATTCCAAATATAAATCCTTTATCAGATATAGGATTTATAAATGTCTTCTCCCATTCTATTTATTGCCTTCTTACTTTCTTGATATTGTCCTTTGAAGCACAGAAGTTTTTAATTTTGGTGAAGTCCCACTTGTCTACTTTATCTTTTATTGCTCAATGTCATGAAAATTTGCCCCTATGTTTTCTACTAAGGGTTTTATTGTTTTAATTCTTACTATTAGGTCATTGATCCATTTTGAGCAAATTTTGTAAATGGTGTGAAGTAAGGGTCCAACTTAATTCTTTTGCATGTGGCTATCCAGTTGTCCCAGTACCAATAAAAACACACACTCTTCTTTACCCATTGAATGGTGTTGGAACTTTTGTTAAAAATCAGTGGACCATAGATGCATTTAGCAGTGACAGTATGCAAATGCTTGGTCCCCTGTCTATAACTAGTTAAGAACAGAAAATGAAAATAAGCCTTAGAAATAGCTTGTGACAGAGCAATGTTGTATCTGTTGAATTTAATGATGTAAAAGTGTATTTATTTTTATGTCATTGTTTATTAATTAACTGTTTGTTTAAAAGTTGCTCTGCTGTGGATTGGGGGTAAAACAAAGTCTGGTCCTTCCTGCCAGATAGCTGGAGAAGCTGAGAAGCTGAAGTAGACCCAGAGAGTGCTCTGCTATGCCAGGAGCTGGTTGGTTCTCATACAAACAATTGATTTTCATTTATAGAAAAATATAGGCTGATTCAGGCTTGTCAATAACAATTTGCATTTGATTTTATCCATATTAAATGCGAATTCTTTATCATAGTAAGACTGTACCCCATTTTCCAAAATTAGCTGTGAGACTGAAGTATTTAGACTTGAGGCTTAAACAGAGGCAAGGGGTCATCAAATGGAACTGATAAGGCTGAGCACTTAGTGTGCTTTTAAGTATTTCAATATATTTAAAAGATGCACAAATCAAAATAAATCTCAAAGCTTACATTTATGGCATATTCAAATAAATCTCAGAGTTGGCTTTTATTTGTCGGTCTTAAAATTGCTGCTGCATATTTTTATAAAAGGATGAGTGCCTATTATTTTGCAGGAGCATAAAGACTGAAGTCCACATAGGAAACGACAAGAAAGCCTCCTTATCGAATTCTAATAACTGATTCCTCAGGGACTATGATGAGGGGCCTGGGAGTGAACAGCGAGCAGTCACAGTGAGGCCTTTCCTGGGTTATCTGGCTTTGAAAGGATCATGTTCAAACCCTGAAAAGATAAAAGGCAGCCTCCACAGGCTATGAGCTGGACCGTTAAACATTTCCATATGACAAAGTCCTCTCCTGAGGTCTGACCTGCCGGGAGAGCCCAAGTCTGCAGATCTGAGGAAGCCAGACCCTCTCCTGCCTGCTTCTCAGAGACCAGACTGGTGAGCGAGCTTTTGAAAACTACTTTAAAATGCTTTCTGGGGGGGAAAGTCTTAATGAAAGGGGAAGACACATAACCATGTTCAAAACTGAGCTCTTATTTAAATGGATTTTTGAATAAAAAAGAAAACACACAGAATGATAGTAAATCATGAGCAATGAAGTTAATTTTTGTTGGCATCTACTCACTCTTTTTGGGACACTTACTGGATATTATTTGTTTATTATGTTTATGTTTATTTAGTCAATTGACAATAGTAATCGCTTTTCTGATGAGGCACTGACAGCTTCTCTTTTCCACTTTCTTAAGATTCTAAAAGGAATCTCTTACTAAGTGTGCTTTAAATTGGGAAAATAACTCGGTTTTCTTTTCTACATTTTCCACTAATTAATTTTATTTCTCTTGACCTCTTTACTCATTTTTAAATATATGCTGAATCCATGTATTGAATAAATTTAATATATTATAAAATATATTGTTCAAACACATCATTTCTGCTCAGTGTTCCATTCATTGTAAGCAATTGATAATTGATTTTCCACTGATTGCAAATGGTCTATTTTTAAAGTATTTGTAAGGCTTTTAGGAATTATTTTTATTTACAAAAAAATAGATTTTTCAAAAAACTTCATATGATTTGCTTAAGTTTTCATGCTTTTTGTTTTTGTGTTACTAACATGAGATATTTTTCTGAAGTTATTAAGTATAATTCTATTCAACCAAGTCTTCTCTGTGGTTTAGAGAAAATGTAATGATAGGTTGAGACCCACAGTTGATAGTTTTAACGTATAATCTCCTTGTTAATATATTAGTCTTTGAGCATAAGTGGCTTCAAAGAGTGGAGTACCCGAAAAATGTACGGGTTTGATAACGCATTGTAGATGCTCTAATGTCAGAGGGAGCTAAAGATTGTTTAAATGTAAGAATGTGCTGTGTTCATGAGAAAGGTCACATTTGAGGGTGCTATAGCTGAGCTCCATGTAGGACAGGACTCAGCAGCTTCTAAGTCAGGGTGCTGTGCACACCTGTGTGGGTATCATTAGACAGGTACCCTGCTGGGTGATGTGGTCCCTATGTATGTCTCAACTTGATGATCAAGTTTCTCGGGTACTGGCCCTGCACACGTGTGCTGGTGTCTGGGCTCCCCAGAAAATGCTGCTCCATGAAGGATTTTATTCCCAGAACCTTAAGACATCAACTTTGCAAGCAATGCATCCCTTTTATCCTTGGAAATTAATAACACCCTGTTTCTATCGTCTCCAAGAGCTTGTTGTTTGCCTGCTCAACCTCAGATGGATTGAAGCGGCATGCGCAGCCCAACACGCCCAGGGGGATGACAGAGCCACAGAATAAAGGAAAAAATATGCCTGTTCTCAGTTCAGCTATGTACCAGGTTATGACAGGAGTGCCAACATGTGTACTTAGCAGCCAAAATGCTCAATGAATCCATTGAAATCACCTTCATTTTTTAAAGAGACTGAATATGTAATAGTTTCTAAAAGTATATTTGAAAGGTCCAGAAAGTTGTATTTTTTAACCAATTGGCCTAAATATAAAATTTAAATAGCTCTTTAGAGAACAGAATTTATTCTGTCCTAAAAGATCCTTTTGAAAATTAGATTAATAAATGCATCAAGTTTTCCAAATGTGAAGCAAATATTTAAGGTTCGGTGGGAATCAATGCAATAGACTGTACTTTTTAACTCCTTGCAGCTCCAATACTGGGCACTCTTATGTTTATGTTAAGAATTTAAGAGTAGAAAAAAAAAGAACTTAAGAGTAGAAATGAAAGAATGTATAGTTGAGTCGGAATCTATATAAAATGCTCCTAGTATTCCAAAGGTAATAGTGCTGACTGGAAATACTGGAAGGAAATAAACAGGATAATTCAATTTCTCTTGGACTAAGTAGCATGAGAAAAGGTGTATAAAGTCTTGAAGTTCTATTTCTTTTCATGGGGATGTGCTTTTTGATCAGCCTACTTATGAATATCACTGAGTGAATAAAATCTCTCTCCTAATTTATTTATATCTTACGTGCATGTAGTTTTATTCACTTGTCAATTTTATGTCAAATGTTTCTATACTAAATAATCCTAACTCAGGTGTCAGTGAGTCCTGACATCAGAGACTTTTAACTCTGAATGCCTCTTACTATTTCCATTCTCGGTGATATGAAAACATTTTCTGTTATGTACATGTGTTAAGCACTTGTGTGGATGCCTTTGAACCTGTCCTGTTGCTTTCGTGAAAAATGACTGTGTGTGTGTTTCTGTGTATACAGGCAAATATCATCAGAGGCACCTCCACTGTGATGGTAACCTTTCCATACACTTTCCAGCTTGTCTGCGTTTTCTTGAAGGTCGATTGGGTTTTCAGCTGTGTTATCTGCACACTGTTTGATGGAGTGGTCCAGATAACAGGGGAGAGCAAAGGGAAGAGAATTTTTTGAAGATCAAACATGGCTGTTCATTTTGTTATCTGACCCTATCTGTTGTCATAGTAACAGGTTTCTTTTAACCCCTGTCATGGGATGGTTTGTCTTTATCTGCTCTGAGTTCTCCTTTGACTGGGGAGCAGCTCCTGCAGCATCCAGATGGCCGTGGCCTCTGTGCAGCTCTGCCGAGGGGCCACAAGCACAAATTCCATTTCAGAAAGGATTTAAATTACATTTTCAATTTAAACCATATCTTAATTTCGGAGGAGATAAAGCCAACACAGACGCTTTCTTTCTGGTTTTACAATGTGTAAGGAAATGCCATTTAGGAGTGGAATGAGTTAACATGTTCACTTGCTCACATTCAGGCAGGTCTAATATTGCATCACATCTGTGACGGCTGGGAAAGTGACCAAGTGCAGGACAGTGTTTGAGGCAAACTTTTAGTGAAGGGGATAGAATCAAGGTGGATCTAACTTCCGGTGCTGCTCCTGGCACACAGGGACGGTCAGGAGAAGATCTAGAACAGAGACTCTCTCTCTCTGAGCAATGCAGGCTTGGGGTGAGTGGGCCTCTCCCAGGCCAGGAAACTGCCCATAGCCCCTCTGCTCACTCCCCATCCCACAGCAGAGGGAAGAGCTAAGTCCATTCTTGATCCCAGAGGCTCCTAGGCCCAGTCGCCCAGCAGGTTTCGTTTCCATAGCTAAAGGATTTGGTGTGCGCCACGTGGCCTCCGTTAAGCCAAAATGCATATCCTTATAGTTTTCCTCTGTAAAAACAGAAACACCCTCTATGCACAAGCACCTTGTATGAAGTTCTAGGGAGAGCTCAGTGCACCAGACACACCACTTAGTTTCCTGATGGACTTGGGAGACCCGGGAAAGCCTTCCCAGCTGCTGGCTCTGGCTCTGCAGGAACCCCTCTGGCACTGCAGAGGGTTCCCTCTGGTACATGGAGGATCTCCCAATAGCCACCTGATGCTGGGAGGCCATCCCCAGACAAAGGCACCCTCACCAGGACAGAGGGCTCCTGCAGCTTCACTCCAGAGACCAGAGATAGAGTCACATCAATGTCCCTTTGAAACATGGCCCTTGAGTCCTAACCGGTTTGACTCAGTGGATAGAATGTCGCCTGTGGACTGAAAGGTCCCAGGTTCCATTCCGGTCAAGGGCATGTATCTGGGTTGTGGGCACATCCCCAGTAGGAGGTGTGTAGGAAGCAGCTGTTCAATGTTTCCCTATCATCGATGTTTCTAACTCTCTATCCTTCTCCCTTCCTCTCTGTAAAAAATCAATAAAATATATTTTAAAAAAAACAACAACATGGCCCTCAAGCCCACTACCCTGTTGAAATCTCAGTCTTTTCATCTATAACACAGAAGCAACTGTATCCACCCCACAGGACTGTGCAAGTAAATGAGATGTTTTTCTGAAGAGCTTGACCATAGCCTGACAGGTGGCAAACCTGTGTGTCCCTATTGTTGGTGGCCAAGTGGGGGAGCTGGAAGAGACTTGGGGGCCATGCTATTTGGCCCAAGAGAAATTGAATGAGATCTCAACCATCCTGCATATTTGCTCCTGGTATTGACATTTAGTGCTGTGTTACATTTGGAGTATTGTGACCTCTCTATTGATGTCGCAGATGTTTCCAAAAGAGCAAGATGAAAATATTCTATATTTTAGCTTATGTGAGTTGGCATCTTTATGATGATGGTTGACAAAGATGTCTTGGCAGGAAAACCTTAAGTTGTCTTCCCAGAATAAAATAATTTTCAACATCGGTGTTATGCGATCTGTTCACCACAGGGCGATGCTCACCTCCGTTGCGGAGCCGGATTGTAGCAGAGAAGTGTGCTAGTGAGGAGTCTGTCCTCCAGGGTAGCTAAGCCCTGTGTTACATCCAGAACCAGACTCACAGGGCCTGTGTGTAGAAAAGAAGAGGTATTCCTGTGAAGACCACCTGGTCCCACTTTGTAACTTTCCACAATGCCGTGCCATTCTGAACTAAAATGTTCATTGCATGGCTCAGGCTGGAGATGATTTATTCACATTTTATTTAAGATAATAAGAAACATTTCTCAATGATATCTTTGATTCAAACGTTTTGAAAAGCATATGTCCTCTTTCCACTGGCTTCCATTGTAAATTCTTTCCAAAATGAAATTATTTTAGATAAAAGGTCCATGAAACTAAGGCAGCAAACACAGGGTGAATTTAAACTGGCTTCCATGATAATTATCGTTCTATTTGGGGCCTAGTACACAGGGAACAATGGAACTCCCTACAGGGTTGATTTTTTAAAAAATAACAAAATATATTAAAATTTAACTGGAATATGGAAATTGGTTACATATCAATTTCAAAAAGTCACAATAATTCATACTGTCCATAATAATGAAGATATTATGATATTTTAATGTAAAGATGCTGAAAGAAAATACCAAGAGTGGGTTTGGTTTTTGCTCTTGTTTTTGTTTTAGCTCACATAACCATCAGAATTGGTCTTTTCTGGGTCTTAACACTAAATGTTTCCCGATAGCAACAAGAAAACTTGATTATTCAACAAACATTTTCAAATATTCTTCAGGTTCTATTAGAACAGTGTTCAGTTTACAGAAAATATTTAGAGTCATTGATAAGTAATTTTGCTGGAATTTCTTCTGCAGAAACTAAAACAAATTGACACTTTTAGGAGACTGGATGGAGCTGGACACAGCATGTGCTGGGTGGGTCTCAGCATTGATATGCACTTGCCCTGCGGTCGTCGCTTTGCTTCACAGATGTGGTTCTATCTGAGTTCCTCCTCGGTTTCAGGGGAAATTCTTGCCCCTATTTTCAAAATCTGCCAGAATCTGTCTTTATAGGGCAACTCCATTTCATCAAACCTACAGAGAAAGAAAAGGCAATAGCCAGCAATCAAGGGTGAGGTTAGACAACAGCTGGATGGAAGTGGGTAGTAGATGAGGGATTCGGGGTGGGAGGGATTAAATGTCACATGACCCAGCAATAGGAATGGGATAAATCATCACCCACTTCATAACCTCCGTGGCTGTTCTTCTTGCACTGTCAACACAGCAATAAGAATGAACAGTCGCCTCATATTAAGTCCTGTCACCACCGTGATTTCCACTGGTGCCCACCCAGCACAGCTGCAGAATGGCAGGATGGTGTTTTGGAGGACACACCCCCAGTGGAGCCTCTGGCTGGGGGGGCTGTGCTAATATATGGTTTGGTGTGATGTATAAACTATTCCACTGGAAGGGATTGATTTTAACACCATCAGAAGGTTGGATTAGCCGAAACCGGTTTGGCTCAGTGGATAGAGCGTCAGCCTGCGGACTGAAAGGTCCCAGGTTCGATTCCGGTCAAGGGCATGTACCTTGGTTGTGGGCACATCCCTAGTGGGAGATGTGCAGGAGGCAGCTGATCGATGTTTCTAACTCTCTATCTCTCTTCCTTCCTCTCTGTAAAAAATCAATAAAATATATATATATTTAAAAAAGAAGGTTGGATTAAGAGGTTGAGCTCACACTTAGTCACTCTTGATGTCCTGCAAATGCCTTCTGCACCAAACTTCTTTCTTTCAGGAAATATATGTGCTGTTGTACAATGCATAAGAGTACGATATTCCATTTATCGGGTGACTAACTGCCCATGGGAATCAGTCTAGGACTTTTAGATGTCCTCAGAAGTCCTACATGAGAAAGGCTTTTCCATTACTAAAATACTAATCATATGGAAATCTTGGATACTTTGGCATTTTAAGAAAGACATTCTCTTGTAATCATCCAATAGATAGCCTCTTCCTCCCCAGTTCCCAGGGACACCATGAGACTCCACTCCCAAAGCTTGAAACAGCTATGTGCTCTCCTTTGTGATTATGTTTTTTAAAATGCTCATAAAGTACAAAGATAGAATTAAATGGATAATACATTCTAACAGAAAATGCAGAAACACTTTTTTCAGGTAATGAGTATGGATATATTTTATTCACTTTCGAACATTGTCTGAGAAATACATTGCATTTATATAGTATTTTGCAAACAAATAAATACCTTTTTCCCCCTTTATTGGAGCTGGATGTACTTGTCCATGAAGAGGAAAAAAAAAAAGATGTTCCTATGTGGGTAATGCTCATGACATGAGTTTGCAGACCAACAGGTATTTGTCTCATGTAGCAACAAGGAGTGCTCCCTGACCAGCTGGAAATCAATGCGACCACATTCCAGTCTTTCTCACAGGACCTTGAACCTTAGTTCTCACTGTCTCATTGTTACTTCCTGTGAGGTAAACAGAGCTCCATTACCTCTTCCAGAGGGCAGGTGGGAGTCAATAAATTATCCTAAAGAGAATGTGTGTGTTCTACCTGAAAGTTTTTGAAACAGAAATGCAGAATTTCAAAGAAGAAGAAGAAGAAGAAGAAGAAGAAGAAGAAGAAGAAGAAGAAGCAGCTTATAGTTTTTCTCTTTTTAATATTTCCTTTCAGGTAATATTAATAAAGAAAAATGCTGTTAACACTGGAAAAGTTCTTAAATATTTCCAAATAGCAGACTGTGCAATAAAAAAGGAAAAATTAAATATATAAAATAAATTGAGTATACCAGATGAAAATGTTTTATTATGCTTAATGTCCATTCTTACATGCAAAGCTTTAACTCCATCCAAGGTATTAGTGACCATAAGTGAAAAAACATTTAATTTACTGTGTCAAGTCAATCACTAGCAAAGAAAAACTGTGCTTTCACATCCTGGGTGTAGTGAGGCAGGCAGTGGGTGCTGCCGGATGAATGAGTGAACATCGCTGTGGTAACTAAGGACAGAACCAGTCTGGGGAGAACAGCTGGGAAAGGATTCTTTGAAGGGTTAGGCATTGTTTAATATTTATATTTAAAATCGAATTAAGGATTGCCTAAAGGATGTTTGCATTAAGAGATTGGATTTGCTTTAATTATTTGGTTATTTGTTGTTCCTATATAGCATTTATTAATCAAATGAAAATCAGCTTTTAATAGATTTCATTTCCATGAAAAAATAGCCCACTAAATTATTAAGTGATAACATCGCCCTTAGATTGTCATTCTAGTGACACTCTCCGAGCCCCGTCCTTGCCTGAGCCACCTTCCTTTGTGGGTTTCCGAGACGTTTCCAGACTTGAAGAACCTCGCTATCAGACTCATTTGTAGCAATGCTTCTATTGATCATTTTATACTTAATTTGATTTTAAATCCTTAAATTTGGCACTGCTCAAGCCTGAGGTTTCTTTATCAGGAGGGTATCAGGCTTTCATTGAGAGTCCCTGGTTGGGTCTTTCACCCCTACCCCCAACCCAGGCCGAGCAACACAGAGACCTGAGAACTCCCGGCCAGTACGGCAACTCAGCCTCCGAATTTCCCCATTCCCAAGCGCACCCATTTCTGGGCCTTAGGCAGCAATATCCAGTCTTGAAAAACATAACTGGAGACCTAAAGACAATTATAGGGGAAAAAAGCCAAAATGCCCACCATCGCAGCTGATACCTATCTCCCCTGAACCTGGCTGAGAACTCACCTGATTACAAATCTTTTAAACCCACTCCCCCACCCACACACACACCCCACACCAACCCCACCAAGTTTCAGAGAAATCTCCCTTCCACTCTAAAGATAGCTAGGTGGTGCATGATGAACCTCAGCATCCCCCCTCTCTGTCCCCACCACAAACTGTGTGGCCTTCTGCCCAAGTCCACTGAGGCCTACCTATGAGCAGAGACCCCCTGCCTCTCTCAGCAGCCTGCCCCTGGAGCCCTTCCTGCCAGCTGTCCTCAAAAGGACCCAGGGCCAGAGCTTCAGATGTCACAGGTCAGGGGTCCGGGCATCGGTATTCTGTTCCAGCCTCAGCCCCTGAGGGGTTGTGCACAGCCAGGTGAGATCCCCTCTTCCAGGCTGCCAACTTCAGCTTGAAGAGGGGAGGGTGCCAACTCATCACAGTGTGTCTCCAGGACTCACCTGGAAGGTGCTCTGCCCCTAAAGGATGAGCAAATGATGAATGGCAAAGGAGTGAACAAACATCCCCAAGGTCGAAGGAACAGATGACGAAATGACCACACACTCGGGGAGCCGGGACCCATGCCCTCCACCTTCAGCCTACTCTGAAAGCCCCCATTAAGCAGTTTTGTGGCTCTGACCCTCCTCTCTGACTTTCAGGCCCGTCACTAAGCTCCTGAATATGAAATTCCACTGGTTCAAAATAATGACCCAGCAAGTCCAGCCGCCACCCCCAATGCCTCCCCTCCCCCTCCCTGGGTCACCCAACCTTCAGCCACATCAGGCCACACAGGCCAGCACTGCTGTTGTTGGCTTCATGCTTTAGATTTTTAATAGGATTAAAGTATAAGGTTTTGAGGGAACTGGTTACATCTAAATTTAAGGTGACTGTGTTTTCAGAATAAAAATCTGTTCTTATGAGTTGATTAGTACAAGGAAGCAGTGCAGAATATTAAAGTCTGTGTGATGTCCAAGCATATCTGGGATAACCATTCTGTAAAATGCCACCTGCCTAGCCACATTTGCAGATTTTTTTGTCCAGTTCCAACCAGGACCCTGTCATCTGGTCCTAGAAAGCCACCCTGTCCCTCCAGGTGGCCTACAGGGCTCAGCTCCTCCTTTTCACTCTCCTCAAAGCACAAAGAACCTCTGGATTAGTTTACTTATGCACCAGGGTAACTGACAAGCACATTTTCAAAAAGAATTGTATGTCATTAATTCTTATTGATGTTAAAAGTTTCCTTTTTAGCAAAACAAAAACTGTTGGGTGAGCATCATACTCTATGTCAATAACAGAAGGAAAATAAATGTTAAAACATGCTAAATCATTGCCCCACGGTACTTGTACTAATGACCGCAAACTTCTCCTATGCTAATTTTTCTCTCCACTTTTAATTACGGATCAATAATACTTTGCAGTTGACATTTAAAAATGCTGAACCACATGTAGCAACACAGACTGAGAGAAAAATCTACAATGTGGGACTGAATTTGCCAAATCAATAAACGTTGCCATTTAACAAATAGTAGCATGTAAACAGTCACCAAGATTAGCAAGCATAAAGGACTCGGCCTGGAGGACTTAATTATTGTTTAATAACACGAGGCTGCATTTCCCTGTCAGGAGCCCTCTGCTGGGAACAGCACGCCAAGCGAATCCTGGCTCAGCACCCAGACCCACCTCCTCAACCTGAGGAAAACCTCCTTAGAAAATGCAGGACTTGATGGTCTGAAGGAAAAGACGTTTTCATGATGGGCGTTCTCCTTACTTAAAAGGAGTTCTTTCATAAAAATCAAAGGGCCTGCTCAATGTATGTAATTGATCGCATCATAAAGTCATTAGATAAAGATATGAGATTTGAAACCATCCTCTCATGAGTGTATCAATATTATGTCAATTACTCGTTTGGAATTGAGGGACTACATGCAATGAAATACCCATCCACCTTGGAGACTAAAGAATAGGTAGGCTCAACACCTCCCGCCCCTCCCCCAGACATGAGGAAAATCAATCTCTGTGGTGGCGCATACACAATCTCCATTCTTATTATTATTAGCAATAATAATAAATCTAGACCTCCAGCATCTCAAGCATGTCATTATTGAAATGCCATTATCCACACGGGAGGCGGGAGTGATTCGTCTTGGCCTCGCTGGGCCTCCCATGGGCAGCCGGGCAGACAGGGTGTGTGCTTGCAAAATGGTCATCAGGAACTGCCTGCAGATCCCATCCACAACTGCCTAGGAAACGTTGGGGAGTAAAAGCTGAAGGTCACGTGGAAGAAGTGAACTCACCTGTGGCTGCTGGGGGGCCCACCAGCTTTTGTCCCCAGTTCATTTCCTCAGTGTGAAGCTTGCAGACACTGTTGTATGTTCCTGTTTTCATAGCAGCATCACACCCACTAAAATGGTTACCTGATTCTCTTTAACATATAAAATCTGAATCTATTTTGATTAAAACAAAATTATAGTGCCTGGCAGGCATGGCTCAGTGGTTGAGCGGTCATGATTTGATTCCCAGTGAGGGCACATGCCTGGATTGTGGGGTCAATCTCCAGTGGGGGCATGCAGGATGCCTCCCCAGTCATCATTGATGTTTCTATCTCTCTCTCCCTCTCCCTTCCTCTCTGAAATCAATAAAAAATATATACTAGTGTGTAAATATATATACTATTTATATATATTATATATATAAATAGAAGAACACATTCAGCAGCCAGTGTCCAGCTCTGAACTCTGGTGGTCAGGGGTCTCCTGCTGGTCTTCACCCTGGCATTAGAGTCCAGCAGCTCATAGAGCCCAGGGGGCCTGCCCCACCCGGGCTCGCCAACTTCCTTATTTTCCAATGAGCCTTTTCCTTTATAAAGATGCTTGGATAAACCATGCCTGGCTGACCTCAGCACTTTGCTCCTCTCTAAACAGAACTTCTGTCCCCAAACTGGCTTCGTTGTTGGCTCAGAACATGATTCACTTCCTCTAGTCTTGTGGCTCCATGTCCCAGGAGCCTCTCATGTCCACCAAACCAAACCCTGCATTATCCCTTGGAAATTTATTTAAACCAGTTATTGATTCCAAAGTTTTCTTTCCTTGTCCCCTAACCCTGGGGAGATGCCTACCTCCTCTTGAGCTTGGTGTTCACCTGAGCTCAGCTTTCAGTGACCTTGGAGAGCAGTGGACCGGAGTCAGGGAGGGTGTGGAATGAGGGTTGGGTGGGAGCTGGGGGCGTTCTGGGAGGCTCCCCGCAGGAGGCTGTGGCCTGAAAGAGCTCTCCTGCGGCAGTGGCCGGCACTGCAATGTTAGGGTCAGGCTTTCTGCAGAGGCCAGGAAACCTCCACAGCTTCTAATCTCCTGTCTTGTTCATGAGACCGTCCAGAAAGAATCATGATAAATATCTACAGAAATGTAAAAAAATAAATAAATAAATAAAACATCTGGGCAGCTAGTTTCATAACTTCAAGAAATAGGAATGTAGTGAGTATTTGAGGAATACATTGTTCTGGGTTAAATTTTAAAAATCAAAATGTTTGCGCCCATATTTTCAAACAACCAAAACATCCCTCAAGGTCATGAGACCCCAACTTTATGGACATCATAGCTGACAAGGCATCTTTGCTCAGGTTTTCCTGCTGGAAAATCACCGCTGGAGTCACTTGGCAGAAATCACTGGGAATATGTAAAAACGAAAATCATTTCCCCCTATTGCTTCCCAGGTTGTTTTAAAAGGGACTCAAACAAGGAGGTGAACTATAATTTACATGGAAGCAACTTTTCAGTGGCCTGAGAAGCAATTGTTAGTAGGAAGTAACAAAGGCCGTTCCTCAGCGAGGCAGCCAGGCCTCGGCAGCTCGCGTAGCTTCTGTGACTCTCTTCTCTTAGAATACACAGACCTTTCAGTCCCTGAAACAGCCTCTTAACACCTCAGTGCTAAAACTACTTTTCCAAAAAATTATATTGAATAGAAACTTTTTAACGTAGAGGGTCGTGTGATAGAGAGACCCTGGACACGGGGCCATCAGCAGCTGGCAAGAACAGAGGCCCAGCAGTGACCCTAGGTCTGGTTTCTGTGTTACATTTTCAAATAGCAAAATTTTGGTTGGCTCATCTTTTTGTTTCCTTTCTCATACCAATAAAGACTGAGAAGTAAAATATAAAATTATAAGCTGGATTTAAAATAGAAAAATGTGAAGATTCAGAAAATTCCTTTATCCAAGTTAGTAGGCACTGCACCCACCAGATGAGGAGGAAGGTTTTGTCGTACATTCTCAGTCTGCAAGGTGACATCATGTGCGATCTTTTGTGTAGCCAACAACGAATTAGCTTATATGAACAAGAATTGGGAAGTTAGCTGGTGATTGGGTAAAGATATATTAAAATAGTAAGCAAAGAAAATGTTTCTTAAATATTTGAAGAGGTATTCAGAATTACTGAACTTTAGTGTAGAGGCATTGAGACAGTCTAAATGCCGCAGACCTGCCAACGGTTACTCATCCTCATCCCCAGCATCACGTCTCACAGATGGAATTCATCTCATTCAGGACAGACAATTTAGCATCTGGTTGAGATACTAGTGTGGTGGGGGTTTGGAAAGATATCAGCTCTGTCAGTTGTGTTACATGTACTCACTGCACGTTCCTATGGGTTAGAGTATTCTAAACATCGCTCAATGATAAAAACATTTCTAAGTCATGCTTCTTCCAGCCAAACAACGGCCCATTACAGGACCCCTGGCTGGAATAAATGGCCAGCACCAGCCCCGGGTGCTCTGTGGTTGTCTGAGAAGGTCGCTCCCTAGGCGGGAGTTCCAGGTGGAGACCCAGGCACCACAGCTGGAAGCTGACTGCCAGCTGCATTCCTCGGAGCCAAATGGCAGGTTCTTCCTTGAACCCCCTTTCGTGCTGCTTGGCCACAGCTCCCCACAGCCTGGGGCAGCTCCCCAGTGGACCTTTGTATCCACAGGAACTTGGAAGGAGGAGGCTGGGACTAACTTCAACCTGCTGATCCTTGTGGCTCGCTGGTGAGAGTGCTAGAGCCTGGTCACCACACCTCCTCAGTTTGGAGTGGCTACACCTGGGCACTCCAGTGGCAAATGGGTATGCTGAGCGATGCCCTGTGCCTACCCTCGATTCTGCCCACCTGGGCAGCCACAGCCCCACATTCTGTGAGCAGGAATCCCCCTGCCAGCACCCAACTAAAGGAGGTTTTGGAGGAGGTCCCAGGTTGGACAGAAATGGCCATTTGATAGCTGGGAAGAGGTGAACATGGATGGGTTCGAGGTACTGCAGCCTGTGGTCACTAACTGAACCAAGGCTGACTGGCAGGTTCTTTCCTGGGGGATATCTGACAGGCAGCACCCCACATGCCTGTCACGTTGCAGAGCAGGGCTGGCAGCTGAATACTGACTCCCAAAGACATCCAGGTCCTCATCCCTGGAATCTGTGAGTGTGACCTGATGTGGAAGAAGGGACTTTGCTGGTATGATTAAGTTAAGGATCTTAAGATGGGAAATGCAAGAAGCCACAGTCTGACTGTGCCCTTCACACCCCAGGACAGGTGGGCTTGGGAGGGAGGCCAGGGCACGGATCTGAGTTTTTATCTTTGAGCAATGTTTAGAATACACTAAGCCATAAGAACGTGCATATCTCTGGCTGTCTGGGCCTCCTGGGACAGATGACACCTGCTCCATCCTCATTGTTTTCACCTGAAATACGGGACCATTGCTGTTGGTGTCCCCTTCCTCTTTGGGTATTGTTCAATAGTATGCAAAACTAGACCCAAAGGCATCTTGGGAAGCTTAAAGAATCTTTCAGCACATTCCTCTCTAAGAACGTTTCATCTGCAAATGTGAACCTGTCTATTGAAACAATCTTCCTACCTGCTAAACCAGCCATTAAAAATGGAGTCTGTGGATTCCTGGAAAAACGTTGCCTCATTCTGGTTTTGTGGTTGTTCTTCGTGTTCTGGTCACTGCCTTGACTAAGCAGGATAACCTCTAATGAACATCATGAAAAGGAAGAGGTTACATGGTCCAAGGAGACACTCTGAATAAGTGTTCTGTTGAAGCCACAGAGCATGGTCAGAGCCCGGGAGGATAAGTCCTCGAGCCAAGGACCCTCCGAAGCTCCCATCCCCCAGAGCCCCAGAGAAGGAGGAGGGAGGGTGGGGAGGCTTAACATCTGGCAGGAGTCATGGTGCAGGGACATTGCTGCCAACAATTGTTTTCAAAGGTGTCTGCTGGTGTGTGGATGTTAAGCCTCATATTAAGATTTACTTTTTGCGATACTTAATTTTTCTAATTTCTTAAATGTAGTGTTAGTACCTTTCAAAATAACAAGTATTTGTTTATTTATGTTACAAATAATTCCAAAAACTGTAATCTAAAATGTATTTTGAAAAAGGAAAATGCTATTATAAAAAAATAAATTCTGCAACTAGAAAATCAGCTCGCTTTGCATTCAAATAAATATTCCCAAGTGGACATGCTTACTTACCCAGGGTGTGAGCAGGGTGCTCCCTGACATGTAATAAGGTACAGTGACCGAGCCACCCCTTAGACTGACCTGGGATTCCAAGGACCACCAGGAGGGGCCCCCAGAGCGCCCTAGTCCTGGGCTTCACAATGACTACATCCAGGGGGAAATCACACATCGGCCTCCATTTGGTTCTCATTTCTTCAGGAGCATTTGCACAAAAACAAGGACTAAATTAAGAAGCAGAATGATTTCCCAGGACCTTTGAAAAGCAATCCGTGGTGCACTGGCATTCATGAGCCACGCTACCTTCGGTGGCAAGTCCGGGCGCTTTCTCTGCATCCGCCAGCCTCATTCTCCTGCAGGCCAACACCGCCAAGTGTTTGGGGAAGTTAATTATTAAATCCTCCCCATTGTTGTTGAGTTGTATGATAGCAAGGGCCCAGGCGCAGTGCCTTATGCTATCTCCCATCTACTGCACATTTAACTACCTTTGATCTTATCACACAGCAGATATAGAACTGAAATAATCACCATTTAAATATATTAGGTTGTTTGACATAGGTACTACACGCAGGAAAATCAATAATGATTATACAATCGCCAGATACAATGTAAACGGCATACCGCAAAGTCTTTACCGGGCGAGATAACATCACAGAAATCCCAACCAGAGTCAATAGCCATTAGTTTTTAAGAGTGGCCACTTGAACTTGTGTGTGTGGTTGTGTGCACTGGAGCCAGGTTACCCATGGCTGGAGCGTCTTAAAATAGATGAGGTTCAAAGAAGTAAAGACAAGCCCCCTCTGACTTCTGAAGACTTGCTGAACTTCTGAAAAGCAAAGTATCATGGGTTCCATTTCTGCGAAAGCCAGGAAAAGCCCTTTGCATTTTGCTCAATTTTAAAGAAAATTCTAACAGCTAAAGAGACCATGTACAATTATAATTAAATTCAAGTGTCCCAAACACTTATCCCAACACAGAGAACTCAACCTGTGTGCATTGGCATCTAGCAGGACCCCTGAAAGCTGGATTTTGGTCCCAACTCCATCTGCTTCTCTCAATGAGGTGGGAGGAGAAAAATCATAGGAACATATCTATTCTGAATCATTTTCTCCACGGCGGTGGGGTCCTGACATTCTCAGAAGTGATGTTTACCACTGAGTCATTTGGGAAAGAAAACACTTTTCACTCATGAAAGTATCTGCGAGTTCCTGAAGCCCAGAGACCTATTGTGGCACCTGGAAGGTCATGAACGGCATGGATTCTTGGCCAACATCAAGGACTTAAGCAATGGATGCAGTGAAATGCAAGCAGTTATCAACTTCTCAGATTGTTCTCAGGCGGAATTGGAGCCACGATGATCAATCTCTTCTGAGTCCTGAAAGCAAGCCTGGAAAGACATGTGCTGGTTCCGCTGACATATTGGTCCCTCTTTGCTGTCCAGATGCCATTCCAATAGGCCAACCTTCATGGCCATCAATCAAGGTGGCAGCCAATGTATTCTCCCTCTGCTGAGAGCCATCGAGAGAGAGAGAGAGAGAGAGAGAGAGAGAGAGAGAGAGAGAGGTGGAAAAAGTCAGCATTATTCCTCCATTTACATCCACTCATACCAACAGCTCAGCATGCTAAATCCTAAGCAAATACTACAGGATGAAGAGAAAAGTCCAGCAAAAAATAGAATGACGCCATTCTCGTCCTCTTAGAAAATTAAAAGCTCTTGGAAAGAAAACAGCCATCACTTTATAACCCTTATCCTCTCCCCTCTCCAGCCCAGCTGTCAAATTTACTGTTTAAGCTTTTCTTTGTAATCACACAATTATGCACTTCATCACCTTCCCCACCCCCATCATTCCATCTAATGGTTTTAAAGGCAAAGGAAATTACTTGTCCTCGCAGCCAGCACTTGACACTTTTATGGGTCATTTGTAATGAAGCTATTCTTCGGCTTTAATGGAGACCTTGATTCCGACCACTGTGAATAATTGTCAAAAGGTGATTAATTAAATATTCACCACTTCCCTATAAAATTGATCAACATATTACATTACACTGCTCCAAAAGTTATTTTATTTCTTCATTCGGCTTCAAATTCTATGCATTTAAACAAGCTTTAAAATGGAGCCATATAATTTACTACATATTAATTATACATACATCCTGACTAAAGTAAGAAGAAGTGTTTTACACCTTTTTTAACTCTGTAACACGTGCCACCGTTACCCACAGCACTGAGAAGTCCCCGATTGGAGTGAAATGTCTTACACTGTGCTTCCTGTCTGTGTACAGTACAGGGACCTTGGTTATTGGGGGTTTTAATTTCTATAAACATGTCGCTCCATGTGAAATAAATCTCCAGGGCAAAAAGTGATATTACCCAATTTAATTGATATATAAAGTATTGGCTTTTAAGTTATCATTCTAGGACAAGACACATTGGTAAACTTTGGGGACCCATCGCTTAAAGCAGCAATTGGGGTGAGGATGGAGGATAGGAAAGGGAAATCGCTATACTGGGGATCTTGCTGAAATGCAATAAAGCCATCACTAACACGCATTTCCAGCTTTGGTTCACTCCAGTTTGGGGCAGTCTGAGTAAATAAGTGCAAGATCTTCCTAGAAAACCAGTCTTTCTTGCTTACATTTCACCACAATGTCTGAGCCACTCTGGTCATGGAGTACCAGATGAGTAGAGATTTACAGAAAAACTAAAACTCCCAATGGCAAGCATTAAACTCAGTTCCAGAGATGCCCATGAGGCTCAGTAATCACACCAAATTTTATTACCAATTAGGAATAAATGTGACATCGTGAATTGTGTTTTTGTTTAAATCTATGGAAGTAAATAGAGGGAAATTATGGGGGGAAAAAAAGGAATCCAGTTTCTCTATAAAGTGTGTCTGCCTTTGACCAGAGGTAGCCTTGGACAGACACTGAACCGTGCCTACTACTACTACATGTTCAACAATAATAGTAAAAGCACGGAGCCACTCAGAAGCTTAAACCCTGCAGGCCGCCAGGATTTTTAGGTGCACCCCACATTCCCGATGCTCAGAAGCACCCAGGACTAAATTCCACACAGCCTGAGACACGGATCAAAGTCTGCACTGACTCCAATCAGAGCCTTTCTAGAAAGCCTGGGAGGCGGCTCTTTGCATGCTGATTACTGATTTCATTGAAGTAGTCAATCAACTGCCCCTCCCCCCTTTTTTCCGGGCTGCTACAATGTCATTGAGTGAACATTGCAGATAAAAAAAAATCATGAGCAAAAATATAATAATATTTCAACTTGAACAAACTTGCTATGTGTAGACTTGATCACATGGATGTGCTGTGGTCAAGATGATTTCAGCAGCGGCTCCAGGAATGAATCCCACAAAGGGACTGACTTTAATCATCCAATCCCAGACTGTATTGATTTTGGGACTACTTGCAATGACTATATAAATAAGCCATTTCTTTGCAACTGTATCTACAGCCGGTCATGAACCCAAAACCTTCACAACCTGGTCCAAAGTGAATTATGCCCTGCAGAAATAAATTAATAAAACTAACACAGCCAGGCTCCTCCACCAACTTATTTTCATGTTTCAAGAGCTTAAAAATATAAAATCAATAATCATTTAGTCATAAGGGTAAATGAAGCGACATAACATCAAAGTATACCCTTTAGCCATTCAAGTCATCCTAGGTAATTTATCTCATCAAAAGGCAGTGGTAATAATCCTTTCCACTCTGAGACAAGCTGCCACACAGCTGCTGTATTATCCTAGAGTAAACAAGTTGGGAGAAAATATTAAAAATCAATATCTGTTTCCTTCTATCAGACCAGATGGCATCCATCATACACCCACCCCCGTGAAGGTGCCCAGAGTGAGGAAGACAAGGAATTAGCAACACAAAACGGAGCTCGGCTCGACCGGGAATGACAGTTGGAATTTCTTAAAAATGCAGCATTTTACAATTGCAAAATTTTGCTGAAATTATAATTATTGGGGGGAAAATCTATTGTAGCTATAGGACACGACAAGGAAGCAATTACCAGCACAGCAAAATAAAAATGCAAACGGCAGCTTTCCATAGTCCCTGCAAGTTACACCACTTATGCAATTGATTTATTTGATTATTCACTTATTTATTCTTTCATTTGTGTAGCCTAGTGGTTTCCAGCTATGAAATTCAGGCATCATTCCCTCCGATAGGAGAATCTATCACATTGGCGCACTATTGTCACATGTCACAAACTCCCCGCAGGACACTATGTTTCGACAGGTTCTTTCTGATCACAATGTCTCAAGTAGACAGAGTAGGATGCTAAGTCCCAAGAGATCTGTTTTCCGGGAGAGGGAAGAGCTGCCTGATACTGGACACACTAGCAGGTGGCTTTCCTAGTGGCAAACCCAGAGATGTGAGTAGGAACCAGCTGAGAAATAAAGCTGCTGAGCCTGACATGGAATGTGTGGGAGAAAAGGCTGGACGAAGCCTTCCTAGGAGCGGACACCCCCCCCCTACATTACAGGGTCTCCCTGCTTTAAAGTCTAGCCTGAATATTATTATATCTGGAAAATGGGATGCCATTGCTGTTCTTAGGGAAGGTTTCACCTTTGTCAGAGACATCAGAACACTCTCTCTCTCTCTCTTTCTCTCTCTCTCTCTCTCTCTCTCTCTCTGTAATTAAGAACCAGAATCAAACAAACAAACAAACACAAAATCCCTGAAACACAATTACTTTCCAGGAATGATGGACCCAAGGCTTTGGAACTGAGGTACAATTGTCCTCATCCTCATGAACCATTTCTGTCTTATATCATTCATCATAAGCTGTACTGTGTTTCCAAAAAAAAACCTGATGTTGAGACATTAACTCCCGGTAACTTATGAAGTGACTATTGGGAAATAGGGCCTTTATACAGAGGTAATTAAGGTTAAATGAGGTCAGAGGATGGGCCCTAAGAAGAGGAAGAGATACCAAGAATGCCATCTGCAAGCCTAGAAGGGAGGCCTCACCAGAAGAAACCAATCCTGCTGACACCTTCATCTTGGGCTTCCAACCTAGGAACTGGGAGAAGATGGAATTCTGTGGGTTGAGCCCCCCAGCTCTGACATTTTGTTATGGCAGTCCCAGGGAACTAATACAGTGTTCCTACAGTTACCTATACTGAAAGCTCAGTATGCAGGCTTCCTCAGAATTTTCTCAGTGCAGTTTTTATACACCATACTGTTTCATAAAGAAGCTCCTATACACTAGGATAAGTAACCCCTTGAAGAGACCTCAAAATAAATCTCTCTCAGAATAAACCCTACATTATGTCAGATTGTGGGTCAATCCTCATATTTTATTCTATAATACTGTTTTTCTCTTCCTTAGTCCCAGTCACTGAAACATCCCCAGGACCCCTGTTACCACCAGGTACTATGACTAAGAACTGAGATAGCACCAGATCATCACAGATTTACTGGGAAATTATATTTAATAAAAAGACCTAAATCATTTTTACACATATTTTTATTTAGAGATTCAAGATTCATCACCTGTCTACCATAGTGAAATTGCTTTTGTTTTAACCTAGGTGCCTGGCCTCATCTTTTGTTTCTAGCAGATGTGATCTTAGGTCCTATTCCTTGGAGATAGAATTCCCCAAGGAATTCTCTATGTGGATCCTGACTGTCAGAGGGTGAATTTCCTACTATCCCCAGATAAATTTTTCTAGAGAGAATGGCTGACAAAGCACACAGAGCAGATGTCTCCAGGAAGCATGTGTGCTTCCTGGAAACATAAACCAGGAGGCAGGGACCTCTTACACACTCCTGTGGGACATCTCCAGAGCTCTGCACCCCTACCGCTGCCCAGGATGAGGCTCAGAGAAACTGCTGGAGCAGGTGAAGAAACCTCTGCCTCCTATCACAAAAGGAACCTTTATTATTCCAAGAACAATCTGAATTTGAAACAAGTTGCAAATCAGAGCAGCAGCCTACAACAATGTGTTCACATTAGCCAGCCCACTGAGGCTGCTCTTTCAGCTCACTAGATACCTCCATAAAGCATCTTCACTCCTAATTCCCACCCAGGGAATCTCACAGTGGGCACTTTTTGTACTAGTGCTGGGAGTCGAATGATCTTTGTAAAGTTGCTCCATTTGTTGACTGTAACTTTTCTTTTATAGAAATGACTAACAGCTCTTGTTATCTGCTTGGTTCAGAACCTAAAGTACAAGCCTTTAGATTGTGAAGAAATATCACGTCAGCTTTCACATGTACTACATACGAAATCATCAAATAGAACACATGACACTCAGAAGATGCTCAGTATCTCTCTTTTAGGTAACATTTAATCATCAACGTACTTCTCAATGGGTATTAAAAAGGTGAACTCTTTGAATCTCTGGTTTCCAGGAGACTGAAATTTAACAGTGCAATCTATATACATCAGATTTGAACATTTTCATGTATTTTTTTCCCATGGCAAATGGGATCTTGAGATCTGCCAAGAGGTTTAAAATATGACTTTATAGAGAGAAATTACCCAATTTCATCAATATTAATCCTTTTTTTTCTAGAAAAGAATCTCTGCACATCTAATTCATTGGTGAACTTCCAGCACAGCACATCAAACATACGCACCTCGGCTATGACAATTACTACTTGTATTTAGTAACTGAATATTTGATCAGAGGCAGATCTATCTACTAGATAATAGTTTCTACTGATGCTTTTCCTGTCTTTCCTGCTTATGTTAGATTAATGTACTAGTATTTCTTAAGCAGATTTGAAAACTTGGATGAAATGGACAAATTACAAGAATAACATCCATTTCTAAAACTGAGGCTAGAAGGAATTAACAAATATGAATAAACCCATAAGCTTTTTAAAAAATTTGATCCACTGGTCAAATACTGATCTGCAGCCTCCTTGTCATCGTTACCATCACCTGACTCAGATAGTACATTATGTGGAGTTAAAGAAGCTGTACCTTACAAACCAGGATTTCCACTTAATTGCAATCTATAGAGAAATGTACTCACAAATATCTCATATATGAATGTTAAATTTAGTATTCTTTATGGTAGTGCTATGCCTTTCCTCTCCCTAGGCAATCTAGTACGTACTTTATATCAAATACACACATATTATTAGATACAAATGCATGCAGGTTTGATTGTTTGCGAGGTTTTGGTCATTGATTTATTTTATCTTCAACTTTCTACATTGATCTTTTCTCACTCTGTACCTAGTAAGATCCACTAAAGACCCAAACTGAACTTCTAGAGTAAAAAGTTAATATCTGAAATGAAAAATCACCAGACAGACTTAGCAGATTAAGCGCCAAAGGAAAGCATAGTTTCAAGGGCAGAGGAAAATTGGAGAGGAGAATCAAGCAACCAGGAGAAGGAAAATAATAAAGACTGTATTAAAATAAAGTGTACGAATTATCACATTAATTACTTTGTGTAAATTTTATACTTCTGTAATCAAATAGACACATTTGAGACAATTTTTGAAAAGCAACACTTGGCAATAATTTTGAAATTAAAAAATAAATGTGCCTTCTGAACCAGAAATTACAGGCCTGGGGCCATATGGCACAGAAATAAAGTTATAAGAATATATGTACAAGAATGTTTGTTTCAGGGTCATTGTAAAGACCCAACAACTAGAAACACTATGATACCTTTTATTAGGGTTAAGGAAATGGGTGAATCAATTATGGGATGTTACTTTCCTGCATGGATTATAATGCAACCATTCAAAACAAATGAGATAAAGCTATATACCACAGAGGAAAACACTGGGGAATGTAAAGATAAAGCAATATAGCCCAGCTGGTGTGGCTAAATGGTTGAACATCAACCTATGAACCAAGAGGTCATGATTCGATTCCTAGTCAAGGCACATGCTTGGGTTTCAGACTCAATCCCTAGTAGGGGGCATGCAGGAGGCAGTTGATCAATGATTCCCCTTCATCATCGATGTTTCTATCTCTCCCTCTCCCTTCCTCTCTGTAATCAATAAAAATATTTTTTTAAAGATATAGCAATATAATGTATACAAAAAGAAGCACAGAGAGGGAGAAAAGACTAAACAAATAAAGACTAGAGCCTCAGTGACCTATGGAAAAATATCAAACAATCTAATATAAATACACTTGGAGTCACTAAAAGAGGGAGAGTGTCAGAAATATATTTGAATAAATAATAATCAAACATTTAAAAATTATTTAAAACTCTGAACACACAGATGGAAGAAACTCATTAAAGCCCAATCTGGATAAATGCAAAGAAAACCACACAAGGCAGCCAAAGGTTGGGGATAGAGATTCATGATGCAGAGAAACAAAGATAGGAATGACAACAGACTTCTCCTGACAATTAATGAAAGCCAGAAGACAATAAAAAAAAATCTATAAATGCTCAAATAGGAAAAAGAGTCAACCTATTTCTGTGTTCAGAAAAATATTTTTCAAAAATAAGGCAAAATAAATATTCTTGCTGACAAATCAAAGCTGATGCAATTTATCACCAGGAGGCATTTACTAAAAGCAATGTTAGCTAAAAAATCTTCTTCATGTTAAAGTTAAACAATGATAAGTGAGAATTCAGATCTACAAAAAGAACTAAGGAGCGCCAGAAAGTGTAAATATATAGGTATATAATCAGATTCTTCTTCTTACTTTTAAATATTTAAAGGGAAAATTGGTCATTTAAAGCAAAAATGTAACAGTGTATTATGAGGTTTATAGCATATGTTTAAATAAAATGTACGGCATTGGAAAATGGAAGCACCCTCTTAAACAGGTCCTACATGTATACGTGGAGATATATTATCTAAAGGTAGACTTTATTGAATTGCATATTGTAAAAGATAAAAACCAATAAATATATATAATTGAAGAGTTATAAATGGATAAGCCAATAATAAAGATAAAGTGGAATAACATTTTTAAATTATTAATCTAAAAAAGGCAGCAAAAAGATCAATAAAGGGAAAAATGGGACAATTAACTATAATAGACTTAGTCAAACCATAACAATAGTTACATTAAATATAAAAGATTTAAAATTAACAGTTAAAGGCAGAGGTTGTTGCACCTGATAGAAAAGCAAGGCCCAGCTGTATACTACTTATAAGAAATAAGCTTCAGATATAAAAACATAGCTAAGTTAAAATAAAAGGATGGAAATGGGTATTTAATGCAAACACTAACATAAGAAAGTTGAAGTGACTATCTTAGTATCAGACAATGT
This sequence comes from Myotis davidii, assembly GCF_000327345.1. Taxonomy (NCBI): domain Eukaryota; kingdom Metazoa; phylum Chordata; class Mammalia; order Chiroptera; family Vespertilionidae; genus Myotis; species Myotis davidii. Next base: position 9,406,379 of record NW_006289813.1, on the reverse strand, counting down.
TGACTTTAGGACTAGAAATAATACTATACTAGAGGCCCAATGCACAAAGATTCATGCTAGAATAGGCCTTTCTTCCCCCGGCTGCCGGCACCGGCTTCCCTCTGGCACCAAGGACCTGGGCTGCTTCGCTCCGGCTGCTGCCAGGCACCTGGGACCCAGGCTGCTTTGCTCCTGCCACTGCCAGGCACCCAGGATCCGGGCTGCTTTGCTCCAGTTGCCACTGCCACCCACCAACCCAGGCTGAGGTGGTCAATGCCAACTCAGGGCAACCGGTCATTTGGTCATTTTGGTCATGATGCCTCTTGGCCTTTTATTATTATGATAAAGAAGAAGATAATTCACAATGATAAATTTGTCTACTAATCAATAAGATATAACAACCCTAAATTCATATGCTCCTAATAATAGGTGTTGAATGATATGAGGCCAAAAATCTGACATAATGGTATTAAATTGGAAAGAAACAATAAGAAAACATATATTATAGACCCAAGTATTTGGAAACTGTGCAAAATATGCTTAAATGACCCAGTGAGTTGAGAAAGAGGAAATAAAAACAAAGAAAAATTTGAAATATTTTAAACTAAATAAAAATAAAAACACAGCATAGAAAATTTTACAGACTACAGCAAAAGCAGTGTTTAGAAGGAAATTTATAGTACTAAATGCTTGTATTAGAAAGGAAGAAAAGTCTAAAAATCAATAGTTTATGACTCCACTCTTAAAAGCATAAAAAAAGTTATAGACTATCGAAGTAAACCCAAAATAAGAGAGGGGAGGAAATAATAAAGATCAGAGTTGAAATCAATGGGATTGGGGAAAGCCTAACAGTAGGGAAAATCAATGAAACCAGATGCTCATTTTTTAAAAATATATATTTTTATTGATTTCAGAAAGGAAGGGAGAGGGAGAGAGAAATATCAATGACGAGAGAGAATCATTGATCAGCTGCCTTCTGCACGCCCCCTACTGGGGATCAAGTGCACAACCTGGATATGTGGTCTTGACTGGAATTGAACCAGGGACCCTTCAGTCCCCAGGCCGATGCCCTATCCACTGAGCCAAACCAGCCAGGGCCAGATGCTCATTTTTTTTTAAATTAATAAAATTTATGAATCTCTAGCTGATTGAACATGAAAAAAGAGAAAATATAAATTATCAAAATCAAGAATCAAGGAGGGTTGCCCTGACAAGTGTTTTTCAGTGGTTAGAGCATAAACCTGCACACCTAAGGATCTCAGGTTCAATTCCCGTACCTGGGTTTTGGGTTTGCTCCCCATCCCTGGTTGGGGAGTGTGTAGGAGGCAACCAGTCAATGTGTCTCTCTCACATCTATGTTTTGTTTTTTTCTCTCTCTCCCCCTCCCCTCCATCCCTGCCAATCTCTGAAAAACAATGGAAAAAAATATTCTCAAGTTAGGATTAACAACAACAAAAAGAACCAAAGAGGGCACATTACTACATATTCCATAGACCAGCCATGGGCAAACTACGGCCGGCGGGCAGGATCCGGCCCGTTTGAAATGAATAAAACTATTGAAAAAAAAGACCGTACCCTTTTATGTAATGATGTTTACTTTGAATTTATATTAGTTCACACAAACCCTCCATCCATGCTTTTGTTCCGGCCCTCCGGTCCAGTTTAAGAACCCATTGTGGCCCTCGAGTCAAAAAGTTTGCCCACCCCTGCCATAGACACTGAAAATATGATAAGGAAGTATTATAATGAGCTTTATACCAACACATTCAACCACTTAGATAAAATGTAGACATTTCTTGCCCTAGCTGATTTGGCTCAGTGGATAGAGTGTTGATTGGCAGACTGAAGGGTCCCAGGTTCAATTCCAGTAAAGTCACATACCTCTGTGGCAGGCTCCATCCTGGTCCTGGTCGGGGCACATGTTGGAGGCAACCAATGGATGTGTCTCTCTCACATCAATATTTCTCTTTCTCTATGTCGCCCATTCCCTCCTACTTTCTTTAAAAATTAATGGAAAAATATCCTTGGGTGAGGATTAACAAACAATGGAGACCTTTCTTGAAAGGTATCAAATATCTAATAAAAGAGAAACATGCAAATTGACTGAACCTCTGCTATGCCCAAAGCCACGCCCACCAACCAATCAGAACGACTATATGCAAATTAACCCAACCAAGATGGCGGCCGACAGCCACAGAGCTGGAGCAAGCAGGAGGCTTGGTTGCCCTGGTGATGGAGGAAGCCAAGCTTCCCACCTGCCCTGGCTGGCTGCAGAACGCTTAAGGCAACGAAGTTTCAATTATAGAAGATAAATAAATCCCAGATACCTGCTTCGAGCCAGCCTCCACTGGGAGCTTGGGTGGCTGGGGGCCATGGGCAGCC
>NW_006289813.1:9392605-9403992 GCF_000327345.1 Myotis davidii | reverse complement strand
TGGAATGTCCCCCTGGTGGTCAGTGTGCTTCCACAGGGGGAGCACTGCTCAGCCAGAAGCCAGCTCATGGCTGGCTAGTGCAGCAGCAGTGCAGCGCTAAAGATGTCCGACTAAGGGCTTCGGCCTGCTCCCCCTCAGTTGGACATTGCCTGAGGGCTCCAGGGCTGCAAGAGGGATGTCTGACTGCCAGCTTAAGCCTGATCCCCCAGGGGAGAGGGCCTAAACCAGCAGGTGGTCATCCCCCAAGGGGTCCCAAACTGCAAGAGGTCCCAGGCCAGGCTGCGGGACCCCCCAGAGTGCACAAATTATTGTGCACAGGGCCTCTAGTCTATAATAATAAAAGTGTAATATGCAAATCAACTGAACAACCGAACAGCGGAACGACCTTCCTGATGTCCTTCTAGGTGACCTTCCAGCCAAAGCTAGGGCTGCAGCTGCAGGATCAAGGCAGCTGCCGCATCTGTGAGGGAGAGATCAAGGCAGCCACAACAGCTGCGAAGGCCTACTCATTCACGAATTTCATGCATCAGGCCTCTAGTAAGAAATATTTAAAAATCTGAGTAGGTCTGTATCTGCCTAAAAATTAAATTTAAATTTTAAAACTTTCCTAAAAAGAAAATTCCAGGCCCAAATGACAACAGTGATAAATGTTACCAACATTTTGAAAAATTAATAATAATAATAAAATAATAAACAATAATAGACAAAATCTTTCAGAAAATAGAGGAGGAAAATACTATGCAATTAATTTTCTGAGACCAGACTACTTTGATATTAAGACACCAAAACCAGACAAAGACATCATAAGAAAACTATCAAAATTCATCATGAGAAAAGAGCGCAAATTTTTTTACAAAATATTAGTAAATTAAATCAGAAAAAAAAGAGAAATAAATGAAAATAGATTGTGACTACGTGGCATTCATATTAAAAATTCAAGATTAACTTAACATTTGAAAAACCAAGCACTATTACCTCAATAGATGGAGAAAAACATTTGACAAAATTCAACACTCATTCTTGATTAAAACTCTCAACAAACTAAAGGAAGCTGGAAATATTCCCAAACTAATAAAAACCTCTAAGGTAACCTACAATTACATCATATTTTACAGGGAAGGACTGCATGCTTTTCCCTGGAGATCAGGAACAGGCTAGGGTGCCTGTTCCCACCACTACTAGTCAATTTTGTATAGTTTCTAAAGGGAATAAGGCAAGAGAAAGAAGCAAACTCAATACAGATTGCAAGAGAATAAATAAAAGTGTCCTTGTTTGTGGATAACATAATCTTGTATGCAGTAAATCCTAAGGATTCTACAAAAGTTTCTAGAATTACTAGTAAGAAATGAATTTAGTAAGGTCATATAATGAAAAGTTGATATTCACAATAATTAATTCTACTTATCTATGCTAGCAATAAGCCATTGAAAAATGAAATCTTTGAAATATCCACTTTGAAATATCAACAGCTTCAAAAACATTATGTAGGAATAAAAATGTCAAAATATATGGGAAACTATGGAATATTGCTGAGGAATATAAACTAAAGAAACCTAAATAAAAGGCAAGATGTATCATATTCGTTGATTGGAATAATTAATATTGTTATAGTAGCAATTAATTGTCCTCCAATTAATTGACACATTTATTGCAATACAAATCAAAATCCCAATGGTTTTTTGGTTTTTTTTTTATAGAAAATGACAGGCTGATTCTAAAACTTATATGGAATTATAAAGTGCCTGAAACAGCCAAAACTGTTTTAAAATAGAGCAGAGATGGAGGACTTAGTCTAATTTCCAAGTTTATTACAGTAATAAAGTCCATTTGGTATCAACATTAAAATAGACATGTAAATCAATGAAACAGAATAAATAATATAGAAATAGATGCACACTCAAGTGGTCCATTGATTTCTTACAAAGATGATAAGGCAAATCAAGGGGGGAAATGACAGAGTTTTTAATAAATGGTACTAGGACAACTGGATATGAAATTAAAAATTAAAAACCACACACATGCTAAACACAAAAATTAACTTGATACGGATTATAAATCTACATATAAAAATTCTCAACTAAATAATAGAAAAACTTTGTGACATTGAGGCAGGGAAAGATTTCTTAGGAAGTAAAAGCATACACCCCATAAAATAAAAACTGAGAAATTGAACTTAGACAAAATTAAAAGGATATCATGGAAAAATATCAAAAACTGAAAAGGCATGGCATAAGCTGGGGGAAATATTCATAAGGATTTCTATCAAAATTATATAAAAGAACTCCTATAACTCTGGACAACATACATGGACTGTGAGGAGGGAAAATATGGTTGAGGTAGGGATCTGTAATGGCTGAATGGTGTTCCCTTGAAAGATATGCTCATGTCCTAACCCTAGAGCCTGCGAATGGGACCTTATTTGAAAAAGGGTCTTTGCAGATGCAACTAAGTAAAGGATTTGGAGATGAAGTCTTCCTAAATCCAACGATAACTGCCCTTATACTAGTAAGAGATAAAAGAGAAGACAGAGAAAGTATGGGGGCTGGGTAAAAATGGGAGCTGAGGTTGGAGCATTTCAGCCACAAACTGAGATTGTCTAGGATTGCAAACAATTACCAGACACAGGAGAGAGAGGGAGGTAAAACAGATCTTCCCCTGGAGCATGGACCTGCTGACGCCATGATCTGGGACTTCTGGCCTCCAGAACTATTGTGTTAAACTTCTCGGTTGGTGGTAATTTGTTACAAGCAGCCACAGATATTTTAACTTTATCAATAATCTTGATTTTTAATAGGAACAATGTATTCATGTGTGTAACCAAAATATCAAACCCTATTTCTTTTCATTTGGACTTGGTTCATGTGGGAAAGTCAGAAAACCAGAGCAGCAGTGGCGGAAGGCAAGTTGGGATGTGTTTCAGTCTGCCCTAGCAGGTGTAGGAGGCTCATGGGTTCTTTCGTGCACTTTCACCTGTGGACAAAGTATCTCCTCAGTTCCAGACAGGAGAAAGGGACAAGGGACTGAGGCTGGGCCTTCTGTCTCTAAGGGTTGCTGGAAGTGAACCCATCCCTTCTGCTTACATGTTATTGGCCAGTACCCAGTCATGTGATCATACCTAACTGCAACACATTCTGGGAATGTAGTCTTTATTCCAGGTGACCATGTACTCAGCTAAAATCCAAGGCAGAGGCAACCCAAACACAACCAAGAGGTGCTCTAATGTAGACAGCTTCAGTAAAGCCCTCTAGAACTGAGTGAAAGGACAGGTTCCACCTTCACTGCCAGCCTGAGGGTCAGGGCGCTGGGAACAGGGAGTGATAAGGAGCATTTCCTCAGCAGAGGCACAGAGAGGGCCATGCTGTGGGAGATGAGATTTGAGTTTGGCAGCCACAGGGCAGCATGGGGACCCTGGAAATGGAAGGTGGGAGAACAAGGTTATCAGAGATCTTAGAGGAGTAAATATTAGGAAGTCAGAGAAGACCAGAGACCAGCTTGCCACCTGCCCCTTCCAGCAGGACTCCCTACCCTGTCCCTTCAGAGAATCAGAGTTGCTTTGTTCTTGATGTGAATATTTTGTCCATGAAGTTGTGCCTGGGTCTACCTGCCTGGGGGCAGCAGCTCTCCCCAATTTTGGAAAGCAGCCAATAACTATTCTCTTCTAGGGTAGTGTATTAATTCTGTATTAAAATCTGCAATTAAAATCTATATTTTCTACATATGTAGTTGGTTGAAAAGTGCCCCTCCTATGATAACAACAAAAATTATACCTCTATCCAGAACTTGTGACTGTGACCTCATGTAGAAATAAGGGTCTTTGCAGATGTGATTAAGGTAAGGATCGGCCTAGATTAGGGAGGCCTACATCAAAGAATGGGTGTCCTTCTAAGAAAAGGAGACACAAGAATAGGGAGAAGCCATGTGAAGACAGAGGCAGAGACTGGAGAGAGGTAGCTGTGAGCCCAGGGCAGGACACAGGGGGCACCAGAAGCTGGAGGAGACAGGAAGGACCCAGCCCTTAGAGCCTCAGGAGGGAGCACAGCCCTTCTAAGATCTTGACTTCAGACTTCTCCTCCAGAGTTAAGAGTCAGTAAATTCCTATTATCTTAAGCCACCCCATTTGTGGTCATTTTTTTTTCATTGGCCACTTAAAACAAATACAACAAGAATCCATGTTCTGCTCCCCATGACTTTGGAAATCTGTGCCCACATCTCTCCTTCTATCTGGTTTTTGTTCAAATGTCATCTCCTCAATGTGACCTTCCTTCTCTCATGGCTACTGATAAATTAGACCTCCAATGGCTTGCCCTGTTTCTTGTTCTCCCTAGCTCTTCTCACTACTTAAAAACAAAACAAAACAAAATGAAAACCAATATATTATGCAGATTCTCCTGACAAAGTTATCTTAGATTTGTGTCTTCTTAACACCAGATATTTCTCATGGCCTTGGTTCATCCTGGCCAACATTGACCCTATACCTGCCCCTTCTCTTGCCCATTGCTTACTTAGTCTTTACCTGTTCCTGACATAACAATAAGTGGGACTTTACCACAAAGACAAACGCCAGCTTTGCACTGATTGGATACCAGGCCACCCTACACACAGATGTCTCTACATCCGCCGGCAACACCAACAGGAAATTCTTGAGATAGAGACCCAGGTCCTCATGCTGCTCCTCAAGCACAAGCTGGAAAATCCAAATGGGCTAAGAAGGCCAGTGCCCTGAGGTACATGCCCACTGAAATGTTATTTGTTTCAACAGCAAAGGAGATTGAGATACAGGTGAGGAACCATGCTTACGTCATCAGAGAGGAGACTGTGACACTTTCAAAAATAATAGTTATAGCAAACTACAAATCCTAGAAAGATTAACATATTCTTCTGCAGACTTGAAAGATGATGAGAGGAAACCTTGGGGTCATCAGTGATGAGCACTGGAGTATGAAGGCCACCATTCACTTGAATGCACAGAAATGCATCCAGAAAAAGCTGGTTGCTCCACATGATTCTGCATAGACTAGCCAAGTCACTCTGGACAGTGGCTACAGATTTAGAACTCTTGTTTTGAAATTCCAACACTCTCTGTAACCTTGTAAAATTCACACATTAATTCATATATACCTATATCTATATCAGATACAGATATAGATATAGATGATATAGATATAGAGATAGAGATAGAGATAGAGATACTGCTTTTCTAATATCAACAGAATATTATATTGCTTAGATAACCTTTCCAAATTTTGTCTTATTTATTTGTTTGCTTATTATCTTACTAGAGGCCCGGTGCATTGCTATTGTTGTAGGTGCCCCTGGCAGGGGTGGTGGAGGAAGAGATCAGGAGTCTGAGGTGTAGGATGCAGCTACCCAGAGGCTGGTCTTCTCCCTGTCCGGTCAGCCTCCCCATCCCCCCAGAGGTGTGGGGGCTGGGGTAGAGTGTCCATCTGTTCCCCCGGGGGTGTGGGGCCTGGGGTAGGGTGTTTGTGCAGCGGGATTGGAAGAGCTCCTCGTGGCCACTTCCTCTTCTGTGCAGTCTGGGCTCCTGTCAGGCGCTCTCCTCAGAACCCCCGGGGAACTTGACTCCGGCTGCCTGTCCCCTGCTGCTCACGAATCAATATGCAAATAGGTCATTATGGGGACACTATCACAGACAAATTAGCATATTCCCTCTTTATTATATAGGATTATACTGAATGAGACCTGCAGTACACTGTTAGAAAGAAGTGGACATCCTTATCTTGCTTCCTGCTGCAGCCTTTTGCAGCAAGGGTTCAGGAATCTGGAGAAGGGGCTGCGACATAAATGGATACACTAGACAATAAAATATATATTTAGAAGGCATGGGGGAAAGCCAGGCAGAGATCTCACCCTCTAGTGGAGGGGCTCTCTGAATTTCTGAACCCCATGGCTTTTTATTTACTAGAATATACATTTTCCCTTTAGCAAAGCAAACGCACATATCCAAGGTAAGGTTTGGTAAACTATAAAAGGATTATCAGGTTAGAGGATTGCCTTCAGCTATTCAGCAGGTAATAATATGCAGATTTTTCAGCCCTGCTGAATATCAAAGTCCACCAGCCTTCTGACAGACTTCTTGTATTTTTATGTTAATTACTGTTGGTTTTAGCCTCCAAGCAGCTTCTAATCTTAGAAAGAATTTAATTTTTCACAATTAACAATGGCATCAACTTTAAATGTATGCTATGTCCTTTGTTAGGTTGGGAAGTTTCATTTCACTAATAGTTTTCTGAGTGTTCTTAATAAAGAAGTTGTAAATTTTGTCAAAAGTGTTTCTTGGAAATGATCCTGAGTTTTCTCCTTTACTCTGTTAGCATGATGAATTACATTGATTGATTTGTCCAAATTCCACCCATCTTGAACTCCTGGAATAAATCCCATTTGTGTGTGATGTGTTATCCTTGCTGGACTTGATTCACTAATACAGTTGAAGATTTCTGCTTCTATGTCTATGAGACATATAGGCCTATAAAGTGATAATCTAACCATGACCAAGTGGAGTTAATATCAATAATGCAAGATGGATTTAGCAATTGAAAATTATTTAATGAAATGCACCATATTGATAAAATTAATAATTTTAAATATTTTTATCTCAATAGATACAGATAAATAATTTCCAAAAATAAGTGCAATCCTCATTCATGATAAAAACTGGTAGCAACTAAACAATAATACCATGTACCACCACTGCAACAACAATAATATATATATTATCTAGGAATAAACTTAAGGAGGTAAAAGACCTGTATTCGGAAAACTATAGAACACTGAAAAAATAGAGGAAGTTACAAAAAAATGGAAGCATATACCGTGTTCATGAATTGGAAGAATTAACATCATTAAAATGTCCATACTACCCAAGATGGGCAGGCAGGCAGGGAGTTACCAATTGTGCACTGAGCCTCTAGTGCACTGAGTTACCAATTGGGATGCAATGCAATCCCAATTAAAATACCAACGACATACTTCATAGAACTAGAACAAATATTCCAAAAATTTATATGGAACCAAAAAAAGACCCCAAATTGCCAGAGCAATCTGGAGGAAGAAGAACCAAGTTGGATGTATCATGGGTTCTGATTTCAACCTATACTACAAAAGCTATACTAACCAAAACAGTATGGTACTGCACAGAAGCAGACACAGAGAACCGTGGGACGGAACCCTCAACAAAAAATCAGCAAATTCCAACAATATGTGATAAAAAAAAAAAAAAAAAAGAATCATGCATCCCAAACTTGAACCCCAGGTTTAACTTCAACAGGATTTAACTTCAAGACTCCAAAATATATAAAGTACTCATACAACTCAAGTAAAGGAAGAGAAACAATCTAATTAAAAAATGGGCAGACCACTTGAATAGACACTTCTCCAAAGAGGACATACAGATGACCAACAGACATATTAAAAATTGCTCAAAGTCACTAATTATCAGATAAATGCAAAATAAAATGACAATGAGGTATCACCTCACACCCATCAAAATGGCTATTGTTAACAAATCAACAAATAACAAGTGCTGGTGAGGATGTGGAGAAAAATAAACATTAGTTCACTCCTGGTGGGAATGCAGACTGGTGCAGCCACTATGGAAAACAGTATGGAGTTTCCTGAAAAAATTAAAAATGGAACTGCCATTTGACCCAGTGATCCCACTTCTGGAAATATATTCCCAACCCCCCAAAACACCAATCAGAAAGAATATATGTATGCCTATTTTCATAGCAGTGTTATATACAATAGCTAAGTTTTGAAAAGAGCCTAAACACCCATGAATGCATAAAAAAAAACCCACATAGTACATTTACACAATGGAATACTATGCAGCTATAAAAAAGAAGGCTCTCTTACCATTTGAGGCAGCATGGATGGACATGGAGATTATTATGCTAAATGAAATATGTCAATCAGAGAAAGATATTCATGATCTCACTTATCTGTGGACTCTAATGAACAAAATGAATTGGCCAACAAAATAAGACTTAAGGCACGGAGTCATGGAACAGACTGACATATCTCAGAGTTGGTAGGGGTGGGGGGACAGAGGAGAAGAGATAAACCAAAGAACTTATATACTTATACTAGAGGCCTGGTGCACAAAATTCATGCACAGGTGGGGTCCCTAGGCCTGGCTGGTGATCAGGGCCGATCAGGGCCAGGCCAGAGATGAGGCAACAGTTGCCAGGCCAGGCGTGGAAGGAACAGATGTCAGATGCCAATGCTGCCATCGTCAGTGCCCCACTACTGCATGGTTCCCCACTTCCTTCCCTCCTCCTTCCCTCACCGCCATGCTGCCACCATGGCAGGCAGGTGGTGGGCCAATTGGGGCCTGCTGGCCAGGGGGAGGGACCACGGGAGGTTGGCTGGCCAGGGAGGTTGGCTTTGGTAGTGCACTGACCACCAGAGGGTAGCTCCAGGATTGAATGTCTGCCCCGTGGTGGCCATTGTGTGTCATAGTGACTGGTCATTCCAGTCACTCTGGTTACTTAGGCTTTAATATATATAGAAACTTAAGAACTTATATATTCTTATAGCCCATGGACACAGACAATAGTGTGGTGAAGGCCTGGAAGGCTTGGGCTTGGCTGAGGAAGGAATAGGGGACATTTGTAATACTGTCAACAATAATATATATATATATATATATATACTAGAAGCTCGGTGCACAAAATTCAGGCGGGGAGGGTGGTATCCCTCAGCCCGGCCTACACCCTCTCGCAATCTGGGACCGTTCGAAGGATGTCTTACTATCTATCGGTTTAGGCCCAATCCCTGCGGACATCCCTCTCACAATTTGGGATTGCTAGGTCCTAATCACTCACCTGTCTTCCTGATCACCCCTAACCACCTCTTCCTTCATGCCTGATCATCCCTAACCACCCTGCCTTTCTGATCGCCCCTAACCACCTCTGCCTCAGCCGCCGCCATGGCGACTTCATCCAGTTGGACGTCTGGAAGGTCGTTTGGCTGTCTGTTCTAATTAGCATATTATGCTTTTATTATTATAGATGTTAGCAACCTAGGAATAGAGGGAAACTTTCTCACCTTGATTAAGGACATTATCAAAACTTACAACAGCATCATACTTAGTGAAGAAAGATTGCACTTTCTAACTAGGGTCAAGACAAGGCAAAGACACCCTTCCCACACTTCTATTTCATTTATAGTACTGGAGGTCTAGCAATAGAGATAGGAAATCAAACAGAAGGCAAAAAGAGAGAAAGAAAACTGTTCATTTACAAAAGTTATAATCATTTATGTAGACTTTAAAAACTAATATATATATATATTAGTTTTATATATATACCCAGCGACCAGAACGGCAGAACAACCAGAACAGCCAGAATGACTGGGAGACCAGCACCACCCCCAATCAACCTCCAACATCTCAATCGGGGGTGGGACCAGCTGCCAACTGCCCATGGCCCCTCCCCCCGCTGGCCGGACCCCACCCGTGCATGAATTTGTGCACAGGGCCTCTAGTATAATTAATAACTGAAGTTAGCAGGATAGCAGAACACATAGTCAATATACAAAAATCACTTGTACTTCCATGACCAGCACCACCCCCAATCAACCTCCAACATCTCAATCGGGGGTGGGACCAGCTGCCAACTGCCCATGGCCCCTCCCCCCGCTGGCCGGACCCCACCCGTGCATGAATTTGTGCACAGGGCCTCTAGTATAATTAATAACTGAAGTTAGCAGGATAGCAGAACACATAGTCAATATACAAAAATCACTTGTACTTCCATATACTTATAGTAAACAACTTGAAAATATACTGCAAAAAATTAATTCCAGTAGCTTAAACAAAGAAATAAAATGTGTAATAATCACAGCTTTTTAAATGACCACAAGAACTGAACAGACACTTCAAAAAAGATGTATGGGTGGGCAACAAGCATGTGAAAAGATGGTTATGGTCATTAGTTGTTTTGAAAATTTGAATTAAGCCACAATGAAATACCACTCTGTTCTGAAACATACCTGTGGGATTTTAGTTCATGGAGGTGACTGAGTGCCAACTCAGAGGGGTTATGCCATTGAAAGAAGAATGTATTACTCACCTTTCCTGAAAGAAAGAGAGCATGCCATGCAGTTTCTGGTCAGGAGGGAGAAGTAGGAATCGTGAGAGTGCCTAGGCCAGAGCTTTTATTGCCATTTCTGTGGGAGAGCAGGGCTGGGCGGCCCAACAGTTTAGGACTGGCTAGTTTGAACAATTCTGGTGGGCTTTGGGGCACAGGGGTGATCTCCAGTTGCTTAAGGGTGATTTAGGACCCGGCAACATTAGTTTGGTGTGTGAGCCTCAGATAAGAAGGTGGGGGTATATACAGGATTGATTAGTTTGCACATACAAGAGTGCTTCTGGCCAAACCTCTGCCCTAAGAACTGGCCAGCCCTGAGAGGTGCATCTCTCTGTTTGGCCTTCCTTAAAATAAAAGAACAATGCAGAAATGTTCCCTATTAGAGTTGCCCATGGGTCACTGTGCCTGACTTGAACTTGTTCAGCTTCCTCCTGTTTGTACCTCAGTCCCCTCACAGCACAGACACTGAGGTAGTTCCTGGCTTTGCATCTTCAGAGGATGCATCACTATTGTCTCCTTGTCACATGCCTCTCTTCCTGTGCTCAGAGGGGCATCATATATCATATTACGACCTCACACCTTCTTCAGCCCCCATGCCCTATTTATCCTTGAAGATCTCTGAAAAACATGAGGTCAGGGAACTGAACACTCCCAATAGCACAAGGACCCCTCCTGTTGCTTTTTATAAACAAACCCAGCTCCCTCTTGCCACCCACAACTCCCCCACCCTTGCCTGTAAGCCCTGACAAGCACAAACTTGTTCTCCATTTCAAAAATTTTAAAAACATTCTATAAGCAGAATTGTGATATATCCTATCTAATAAAAGACAAAAAGGGTAATTAACCATACATCTGCTACACTTCCCATTGGCTAATCAGCAAGATATGTAAATTAATTGCCAACAAAGATGGCGGCCGGCAGCCACGCAGCTGAAAGGAGCAGGAGGATTGCTTGCTCCAGTGATGGAGGAAGCCAAGGTTCCCCACCTGCCATGGCCTGCTTTAAGCTCCGAAAGCAACAGCTCCGAAAGCAACAAAGTTTCAATTATAGAAACTAAATAAACCCCAGATACCTGCTTTCAGCCAGCCGTGGCCTCAGAGCTGGAGTGAGCAGGAGGGCAACAAAGTTTCAATTATAGAAGGTAAATAAATCCCAGAATAAAAAAGAAAATAAAAATAGGAGAGGCTGGGAGCTTCAGTTGCCGGCCAGCCTGAAAACGGCCCTCAGCCCCTCACCCAGATTGGTCAGGCACCCCAGTGGGGCCCCCCACCCCGACC
>NW_006289813.1:9388982-9392413 GCF_000327345.1 Myotis davidii | reverse complement strand
CAGGGGCTGCACCTAGGGATTGGGCCTGCCCTCTGCCACCCGGGAGCAGGCCTAAGCCAGCAGGTCGTTATCTCCCGAGGGGTCCCAGACTTCGAGAGGGCACAGGCCAGGCTGAGGGACCCCTCCCCCGCCCCCCTTCCCAAGTGCACAAATAGCTCCCTCCTGGCCTAGTTGAGCAGCAGTTCGAACCTTAGCCCACTAGAGGACATTGAGGTGGGTTCCAGTCTCTGTCTATTACAAAGCTGCTGTGCACGGCTTTGTGTAAACATGTTTCTATTTCTCTGGGACCAATGCCCAAGAACACAATCGTTAGATTGTAGTTGCAAGTTTTATAAGAAACTGCCAAACAGCTTTCCAGAGTAGATGTACCATTTCATACTCCCACCACCAATGTATGAATGATCTAGTTTCTCTGAATTTTCATCTGCCTTTGATGTAGTCACTATTTTGTGTTTTTATTTTAGCCAATCTGATAGGAGCATATATCTTATTGTGGTTTCAATTTGCATTCCCTTGATGTCTAATGATGTTAAAAATCATTGTATATGCTTATTTACCATCTGTATATCCTCTTTGGTGAAATGGCTTTTTGTGTCTTTTGCCCAAATTTTAATTGGATTGTTTTGGTTGTCTTGTTTTGTTGAGGTGTGAGTATTCTTTATATATTCTAGATACTAGTCCTTTGCTGGATACAGGGTTTGCAAATATTTCCTCTCAGTCTGCCACTCTTTTTTTTTATTATTATTATTCTCTTAGCAGGATCTTTCACAGAACAAAAATTTGGATGAAATACAACTTATCAAGCTTTCCTTTTAGGGACTGTGCTTTTGGTGTCTGGTCTTAAGAATTCTTTGTCTAGGCTTAGATTTTGAAGATTTCCTCCTATATTTTTCTAAAAGTTTTAAATTTTTGCATTTAAGTCTGTGACCCATTATTAGTCGATTATTGTCTAAGATGTAAAATTTGGGTTGAGATATTTTTGTTTGTTTGTTTGTTTGTGGGGTCTTTTTTTTTTCTTATGGAAGTCCAATTGTCAAGAAAACTAACTTCCTGGACTCGCTTCTGTTCCAATGCTCTACATGTCTGTCCCTCCACCAATACCACACTACACTTTCTTGACTCCTGGAGCCACATAAATAGGATAGGAAGATTCCTCAGCCTGACAGCCGCTGGCAGAAGCAATAGTGCCCTTCTTTCAGCCTGGCTCTGAATGGATTAAGGAACAGAATGGCCCACAGGGACCATGTAGTCATGTAATGAGGCCTGGCTGCAGGACTGGGCCTCAAGGCCTCTTCCTCTATGCAAGGCCTTCAAATAGACTTGTATTTGAAGTTCAGGATTTCTCAGGCTGTAGTGGGGAGGATGAGAGCAGAGAGTGAATTGGTTCTAGAAAGTACTAAGGGGTCAGAAGGCTTGGCCTTTTATTCTGAGAGAGAGCAGGTGTGAGGGGAGGACCTACCATAAGCCTGGAGTCCTCCTCCCTCACCCCTGCCTCTATTTTCTTTTCCTTTCCAGACTGTGTTCTGCCCCTCTTCTCAGCCTCCCCCCCCCACCCCGTTTTTCCATAGACCCACTTTCTAATCTTGATTTGCATGCATAAAATATGTTTACTGTGATCTAAAGAGAAGGTGCAGAATTCTACACAGAATAAAGGCACGTCACCCCCCAGCCCAGAGGGGTGCATGTGGCCCACTGGAGGCCTGGCTGCATCCAGCACTGTCCTTCTCTTCCGGGAACCTCTGTGAATTCTCCATGAAGAGAGCGAGTGACCAGCCCCTGCACCCTGCCCAGGACACTTGTCTCTTCCTGCCATGCTTTGAATAATGGCACAAGGACGTGCACACACGTGACCATGAGTTTCAAGGTCTAGACTGCAGATCCAGGATATGTTTATATTTTTTTGAAGGGTGGGGTAACAGAGGGAGGAAGAAAGAGATGAAGAATGCAAACTTTTCAGATTTTTCTAAAGAAAGAACTCCTAAATTAGATTACACTTTTGTCCTAGGACACTCCTTTCAAATGCCAGTACTTATTTCTTGTTTTAATTTTTAAGACAAAATATTTCACACACTAGAAATATGTAGAATGACATAATCCCAAGTAATCACCATTCAAGTTTAATAATCATTACCATTTTTGTCATTTATTTCAGGTATATTTCTCAGAAATTAAATATTAGTAATGAAACTGACAACCCTCCTTCCCACAACCCTCCTCAAGAGCCCTCAGTGTGCCCAAAGGGGGAGATGGTCCTTCTACTTCTGAGGACAGCCCCCTCCCCCGCACCTGTAAATAGCACAGTATTGTCTGTACACCTACATCATCAACACCATCGGCTCTGCATCCTTCTTTTTCATTATTATTTTTCCCACCCAAATTTACACTCTCAGGACTTATTCGTGTTGATACAAGTGGAGCTACTTAGCTCCCGCTCCGCCCCAGGGAACATTCTGCTGTATGCAATGTGCCCCATTCTTCACTCAGTCCTCTCCTGATCACCATTCAGGAGGTGTCCAGTCTTGCACTTTGCACACACTGCTGCAGGCACTGTGCCTGGCATTTCCTCCGCGGTGGACAATGAGCCCAGGAGTTGCAGGGTGACAGGATGTGGGCATCTCCTGGTCTTTCGTTTGTTGCCACACGTCTTCCCAACTTCTTTATGGCCATTTAAACTAGCGCAGCCCTGGAGAGAGCTGCCTGGCTCTGCACACCCGGGACCGGGACCAGGTTGATGTCATCGAGCGGTGGAGAGTGGCATCTTGCATACTGTCTGGAAATGTCCCCACCGCTAGTGAGTGTGCGCAGCTTAGGCAGAGGGTCTGTGCCTGTCGCTGACCCATTTTCCATCTGGGGTCTTGTCTTCAGGGACTGTCAGAATTCTCCGGGCTTCTGCCTGGCAGTCTTTGGCATTTACAAGTGCTGCATATGTCTTCTCTCAGAGTCGGTTTCTGTAACTTAGTTTCTGTTCAACTTGAGTTTTTACTTTAAATACGATCAAATTTGTCAAAGTTTTCTTTCTGCCTCCCCTCCAACTTTTTACAAAAGGGAGAAAAAAAACCACACCCTTTCCTTACCTACACAATCCTTGGTGCAACAGAGCGTGCCAGAGAGTTCGGGAAGGGGAAGGGGGCAAGGGCGCGCGACCACATGCTGCGGAACTGGTGGTCTGGGCGACTCAAACAGAATCAGTGTTTGCAGAAGGATGTGAAACGCGGCCTCAGACAAACGCTCCAGAGAGCCTCGCTTGTTTGATAAACGCAACTGTCAAAAAACTGGAGGAAATCTTCCTTCTCCAATGTTTTCTTGCGACCGAGGAGTCCTACCTGCTCCCGCCGCCGGGGCAGAGCGGCCTCCCGCGGCCTCTGGGGCCTCCTGGTCGCGCACACCCGAAAGTCGCCTGGGCCACCTCGGAGGAGCAGCTGCCAGGGGGC
>NW_006289813.1:9388612-9388874 GCF_000327345.1 Myotis davidii | reverse complement strand
CGCCGCGTCTGTCGCTCTGTCGGAGGGTCCGGGCCTGCCCAAGCGCTGGGTGTGCAAGTGCAAAGGCTGAGCGCTTCCAACTTTTCTCCTTCCAACCAGCCGCAGACCAAGAGCAGGGCGCTCGGGTCTTCGCTGCTGTGGAAACGTGTCTCCCGTGACTCCGATCCCTTAAAAGAACTCCGTCCTGTCCAGACCCGGCCGGCGGGTCCCCCTTTCTCCCTCTCCCGGTGCTCCAGGGCCCCCTCCCAGTCGGGGGCTGCCG
>NW_006289813.1:9386012-9388589 GCF_000327345.1 Myotis davidii | reverse complement strand
TGCGGGTCCAGCGCGGCCGGGAAACTCGGTCAAGGGGCGAGGATCGGAGCGACGGTAGGAGGAGAAGGACGGAGAAGTGAGCGGACAGAGGCAGTCCTGGAGATGCGGAGAAAAGGCGAGATGCGGATTCTCTGGGCGCAGCGGGGAGAGAACCTTCTGGATGCAAGTCGGAGGCGGATCGTCGGAGGAGAGGCTGGGAGGGGAGCTGCCCACTAAAGAAACCGGTAGGGACGAGTCAGCGAGGAAGAGACCTCACAGTATTAGGAGCTACAGAGTCAGATAGGTGGGGAGGAGCCCTGGAAGTGAGGACGCTGGTCTTAGAACCTAAAGGACCGCGCCCGGAGTCCAGGGACCTGGCGCCCCACACTTCCCGGGCCTCCCCAACTCTGGGTCCCCTCGAAAGACGCCCCCCCCCCCGGCACTCCCTGAAGGACTCAAGCCTTCGGGCCCCTTTTAAAACCTCTGAGCTGGGTTCCCCTTTGGGGTTCCAGGACAGAAACGGCGGGGCCCCACAGCCTGTTTGGGGGCGGGGGCTGTCTCCTCTGAGCAAGTTTTCCAGGCGCATGCTGCAGCATCTGAAGACTCTGGGAATACCAGTGTTCGAACCCCTAAAAAACATGCTCAAGGAATGGCAAGAGAGAGGAACCCCATGCTTGAAAGAAACTTTTCATTTGGACTTAACTTTTATACAATTTATAACCACGTACTTCTGTTTTCGATAGAGAGCGAGAGCGAGAGCGAGAGCGAGCGAGCGAGAGAGAGAGAGAGAGAGAGAGAGAGAAAGGAAATTGCAGAACCACACTTTTCACTCTCCTTGCCTTTTTTCTTGCTGTCACGCCCTCTACAAACAGCTTGGAGGATCTTGGGACCAAAGGGGCCTTCATTGGGAATGCAGTCAATTTGATACACTGAAATTACTCATATTTTAAATATCACCTCACGAAAGGTAACCCATGTGAAATCTATGTATTCATCCTTTTTTTAAAAAAAATGTTTTTTTAGTGGTGGGGGTGTCAACCGGGGAAAAGGGAGACATGTAATACTTTAAACAAAAAAAGATGCTTTTTATTGATTTTTTTAAAAAGAGAGAGAGAGGAAGAAAGAAACATTGATGGGCTGCCTCCTGCAAGCCAGATACTGGGGAAGAAGCCTGCAACCCAGGCATGTGCCCTGACCTGGAATTCTACCGGTGACTTCTTGGTGCATGGGTCGATGCTCAACCACTAAGCCGTATCGGCTGGGCTATGTATTAATCTTAATTGCCAAAAAAAAAACAAAAACAAAAATTACACGCACGCCCTCAAATATTCACCAAACTTACAAAAAGTCCAGCGAAGGTTAGGGCAATAAGACAAAGAGAAAAAGGTCGTATGCGGAGTAAGCTTTATTGCAATGCCTGATATAATTGTTCTTCTTCCCCGAATTAAACCTAAGTGTAAGGGGTACGGTCTTGGGCCAGGGTCTTGGCGTTTTCCCGGTTGGCCCTGAAGTCCTGGCCACGTTTCTGGCGTTTCTTCGCGCTTGGCCTCGTGGGGAACTCGGCTTCTTGAGACGCGCACGTCCACGCCGCCTTGTCCTAAATGCAGCGGCCACTGTGGGGACAAGAAATAATAACGTGACCAAGTTAAACTCTTTTTTAAAAAATGCATACGCGGGGGAGGGCCCATCCTAAATCTGGAAGTGCACATGGCCCACGCAACTGCCAATGCCGGAGCCGTCAAGGGACTTCCTAGGTTTGCCTCGCCTGCCTGCCCGATTTCTCCCATTCCAGCTCGGAGGGCAACTGGAAAGAAGCAGTAGCCAAGTACCAGACCGTCCCACGCTCTCCGCCCGCCCGACGCCACAAGAGATGCGTCCAGGCCCCTGCTCCCTGGGAGCAGCGCTCCCCGCAGTGACTGGACACGCAGTTCGAGCGAGTCCAGGCCACCCTCGCAGGTGGCCGTGCCAGGAGCCACTGAGTTTGGCCTCGACACTTGCCGCATGTCTTTTCGATTGATTTTTCAAAGAGAAAGCCAAGCCAACTTTAATCTAAGAAAAGGAAAAGTGATTTTACAAAATCAGGGAGCTTTAAATCGAAACCGAGTTATATATTCCAGTAACAATGTAGACCGTGAGTTTTAATGTCTCTGCGTAGGCATTTTAATTTGCTACAGTCACTACCAATAAAAACGGCATGTAGTGCGATTCGACTGTTTAATAGTGCAAGGTAGACGGTTTTTATTAGTAGCAGGCAGCAGTAT
The DNA here is from genome assembly GCF_000327345.1 of Myotis davidii. NCBI lineage: Eukaryota > Metazoa > Chordata > Mammalia > Chiroptera > Vespertilionidae > Myotis > Myotis davidii. Next base: position 9,386,349 of record NW_006289813.1, on the reverse strand, counting down.
GGAAAATTTAGATTTCGGTGGAGGAGTGTAATTGCTGGGGGAAAAATACACTCAGGAAGAGGCTGTCTTTAGAATCAGCAGCACTGAGCAGAGAGGGAGCAGGCAGTGTTCTGGAGAATCACCCTGGGTGACGGAGAAACCCTCCAAAGCCACGTGCACTTGTCTGGTTAGATATTTAATTGATGTCAAAATCGACTGTATTCCCAGCTTAAGCTCCTGCTCCAAACTGGGGATGTTTTTGTAATAATTCGCTGTTTTCTTTTCTGCCCGGAGACAGAGACGGATTGGGGGAGAAGGGGATGGGTGGGAGGCCCAGCCCCAAATGCTAATGAAATCA
>NW_006289813.1:9385755-9385997 GCF_000327345.1 Myotis davidii | reverse complement strand
AATTGGTCTTTAGAAATGGAAATTCTCAAGGCCAGTCTTTAAGATAAAAAGTTAGACCTGATTTTCTTCTCTTAAACTATTTAATTGGAAGCAAATTGAAGGGCTGCAATCTGATCTGTTGCTGCCAGTGCTTGTCATCCAAGTGTGTGTGACTCTTTTAAGGCTTCTCCCTGGCTGAATTCCCAAGACCAACAATGCCCTAGACCCAGTCGGTGGCATGCTCCACAAGGTGGCTGGGGCCT
>NW_006289813.1:9384104-9385730 GCF_000327345.1 Myotis davidii | reverse complement strand
CTTTCCTTTTTCACTCTGCAATAATTAATATAAAATATTGGCCCTGCACTGGACTCGGAGGTCCTACTTGGGGTGGAAAAATTGTTGGACGACCCTGCTGGGTTCTTGCAGTGGCCCAAAGTGCGTGGGAAGTGGTGTGTGTGTGGGGAGAATAGGAGGGGGGGGGGCGCGGAGTGCTGTGCTAGAGGGCAAAGTGAAGATCGATGGGTAGAGGGGGAGGGCTGTAGTTTGTAAGAGTACTGGCGTGGGGAGCAATGGGGGGCCTGGATGGGAGGACCGAAGGACTAATGGGTTGGGGCTTAGCAGGAGAAGGGGCTAGTGTAACTGCCTGGACCGCACCTACAAGCCTGCAGGCCAAGGAGGACAATCTGCAACTGGTTCCCTTGGACCCGATGACGATCAAACTCAGTTTGTGCCTGGAAGGTTCCGGTGGCGACTGGAGCCTATCGATCGTGCACTGCAGCCTCGCTCTGCGCCCATGCGACTCGGAGTCCTGTGGATACTCGGATACGATAAAAGAGGCCCTTGTGCGAGCTGCAGAGCCAACAGGGCTGGGGTGGGGGCGGAAGCGGTGTGGGAGGTGGGGAGCTGTAGGCCGGAGCTCCCGCCTAAGGTGTTCTCCCCCTACAGGTCACCCACCCGAGACGGCCCCGAGGAAGAAGCACCTGTTGGGTGGGCGCCGACATTCAGGCCTGCACGCAGGAGGTTCCCTGTGGAGCCCCTGGGAGTGCCCAACGGCGATTCCTGGCCTCCACTTCTGCGGGACCCTGGTGGGGAAAGGGTAGAAGAGGGATGGGGAGTGGGGTTTTTCGGAGGCTGCGTCTCTAGCTAAGCCTCTCTCTAAGGCTCCGAGAGGCTCCTCTGGAGCCGCGAGTTACCTGAGCTACCTGCGCTGCCAACTGTTCCGGAGCCACCAGCTTTCTCCTTCCTGCCCAAGTGAAAGCGAGGCTTCATGTCCTCTCAGAGAAGGTCGTCTGTCCAGTGACAGTCATTCCCCTGAGTGTTTTACACCAGGCCGGAAGAGAACTCAAGTTATTAAGACAAAATAAAACCCTTTAGATGGTGAAGCACTGGCAGCGTGTGATAAAACGTTCCCATCCGAAAGTGCTAACACCCAGGGTCCTAATCTTCACCACAGACTTCTTCGGGGCAGATAGCTCACCTCTAGGCGCTCCTGGCAGGCAGTTCGCAACGAAGGCGCCCCGGATCCGGGTCCTGCGGGGACACGCTGGTCGGCGCGGGGTAGGTGACCAGACTCGAGGCCACGCGGGGCGCCTCCCACAGTGAGGCAGAGTAGGCTCAGCAAGGTGGAAGTGAGAGCCGCGCACGCCACCCCCAGGAAGACCCGGGCCGCCGGTGCCACCGTTTAGCGCCCCCCATCACCCCGCAAGCTGTCGACTGGGACACTGGGGCCCTGAGGGAAGTCACCTGAGTGGGCCTATTCCCGGTGAAGAGGGGGGCTCAGGCCCTTCGTCCCCCGAGCGGATCAGCCCGGCCAGAATGCAGGCGGCCTCTAGCCTAATCATTTCGAGCTGATCTGGGGGGCGGGTCAGTGGCTGGATTGGGACAGGATGGCAGGGGTGGGGTAAGAAGAGGTGGCTAGGGCGGGAGTGGGGCTGGGAGTAC
>NW_006289813.1:9383758-9384002 GCF_000327345.1 Myotis davidii | reverse complement strand
GCGACTACGCCACAAAAGCCTTCGCGTCTCTCCCTCCTCCTTTCTCCCCCGCTCCCGCCTCCCTCTCCTCCCGGATCCGCTCTCCTCCCCTCCAGGCTCCCAGCTCCTCCCCCAGCTGCGGCTAGGCAGCTGGAAGAGGCCTAGCAGGCGGAGCTGGGGAGGGGGCGGGCGCCCGAATATGCAGATGAGCGCCTGACGGACAGCTCAGCGTTCCAATGTCCCTCGGAAACTCGAGCGCTCCTTC
>NW_006289813.1:9380810-9383065 GCF_000327345.1 Myotis davidii | reverse complement strand
CTGAGTCCGGCTGGGACCCGCGTCCCGCGCCGCCTTCCTAAGGCTACTTTCCAGAGAGTCTGGAAAGTGCGACTACGCTGGTATCGGGATCTGTTGTGATTTGTCCTTAGTTCAGGCACCGAAGCTTGGCGAGGGGTCCACAGCGGGCTCGGGGCTCGCTTCTTTTGGCGCGGGGAGCGAGGGTCAGTGCCACTAGGACCTCCGGGGCGGCTGCGTCACCTGGGAATCTTTTTAAAATCCTGATTTCTGGGCCTCATCCTCCGGAAATTCTGTTTCTTTGTTATGGGGTGGGGCCATGACATTAGTCACAAAGAAACAGAATTTCCGGAGGATGAGGCCCAGAAATCAGGATTTTAAAAAGATTCCCAGGTGATTCTCATGTGCAGACAAGGTTGGGGGGGGGGGGGTCACTGGGATGGGGGAGGGGCGAAGCATCTGCCAGGGTCTCCGGGGCCCGGCCCTGCCCGACGTGGTCTGGTTCTTAAACTGTCTCAAAGGCTGTGCTTTCGAAAAACGTGTCCGCAGGCCTGTGGCCCGCCAAGTACCTTCTCGGTTCCCTGGGCACCGAAAGCAGCTCCTGCTCCCGTACTCGGGGTTGGTCCGCGTGCCTCGGATCTGCTCCTGACAAGGCCCGGAGGCGGAGTGCGTTTCGGGCGATGGTAGCATTTGGGTCGACACTGCACGCCCTCAGTGGAATTCCAGGGCAGCGCCCGAGTAGCAGGGGCCTTGGTGAAGGTTGCAAAAAGCCTCAAATTTAAACGTTAAAGGCTGAATTAAAATGCTAATTGCCGCGTATTTGAAGAATTCGAAACGGTGACTGGCTTCTGAGTTGCAAATTGGATTTGCGGAGCTTTAGACTGGTGAATGGCGGAGCAGGGGCTGGGGCGATTTTTTAACCATATAAGGGTGGGGTAAGGGGGAGGCTTCAGTGCTTGAGAATCCCGAAAAATTTAGATATCAAGAAACTACCTTCGGCCCTGCGTGTTTGCGTGCGTCTATACTCGCGGCCCAGGGAATTTGCAGAAGAAGATATACCGTTTTAGGAAAGTGAAATAGTTCAAATATTCGGGAATAAAAGTGCAGCGCTTTTTGTGATCAACAGCTGGCCTTAATAACGCGCTGCGTTTTTTTGTTTTGTTTTGTTTTGTTTCGTTTCGTTTTGTTTTGTTTTCTGCTCTGCTGCTGCGGGAAGCGCTGCCCCACCGCGGGAGACTCGCCGTGGGAAAGGCGGCCACGGGAGGGCCGAGGGGTTGCCTTTGGAGGTTGCCTGCCAGGTCCCCGCGTACCCCACTCACTCGGGCTCTTGTCGGTTCCAGGGCGCGCCCTACGACGCGCACACGACTGGGATGACGGGCGCCATCAGCTATCATCCGTATGGCAGCGCGGCCTACCCGTACCAGCTCAATGACCCAGCGTACCGCAAGAACGCCACGCGGGATGCCACGGCCACGCTCAAGGCCTGGCTCAACGAGCATCGCAAGAACCCCTACCCCACCAAGGGCGAGAAGATCATGCTGGCCATCATCACCAAGATGACCCTCACGCAGGTCTCCACCTGGTTCGCCAACGCGCGCCGGCGCCTCAAGAAGGAGAACAAGATGACGTGGGCCCCGAGGAACAAAAGCGAGGATGAAGACGAGGAGGAGGGTGACGCGGCCAGGAGCAAGGAGAGTCTGGATAAGTCGCAGGAGGGCACTGAGACATCGGCGGAGGACGAAGGTGAGCGAGACCTGGTGGGCTGGAAGTCCAGGGGCGTTTTCTTCCCAGGCGGGGCGCAGAGCTGAGGGAGGGGAGGACGCTGCCGGCCTTACAGCCGCCTGGCAAGGAGTGGGCCTGGCAGCTAGTGGGTCTAAAGATTCCTCGGGGTGCTTTTCAGGGAGGCCGTGCTCCCCATAGGCCTTGGTAGGTTCTGGGTAGAGGTGAGGAATCTTATGGGGAGGGCCTGGTACACTGGGACGTGGGGGCAGAGGGGTCCTGGGTGCCCGGGCTGCCCCACGTGCCACAGACGGTGCCCGCGTCCCCACAGGGATCAGCCTGCACGTCGACTCGCTCACGGATCACTCCTGCTCTGCGGAGTCGGACGGGGAGAAGCTGCCTTGCCGCGCCGGGGACCCCTTGTGCGAATCGGGCTCAGAGTGCAAGGATAAGTATGACGACCTGGAGGACGACGAAGAGGACGAGGAGGAGGGCGAGCGGGACCTGGCGCCATCCAAAGCCGTGACCTCGTCGCCTCTCACCGGCGTGGAGGCGCCCTT
>NW_006289813.1:9379456-9380757 GCF_000327345.1 Myotis davidii | reverse complement strand
CGCGTCCCCGCTGCTCGGCCGCCACCTCTACTACACGTCGCCCTTCTATGGCAACTACACAAATTACGGGAACTTGAACGCGGCGCTGCAGGGCCAGGGGCTCCTGCGGTACAACGCGGCGGCCGCGGGCCCAGGAGAGGCGCTGCACGCGGCGCCCAAGGCGGCCAGCGACGCGGGCAAGGCAGGCACGCATCCGCTGGAGTCCCATTACCGGCCCTCAGGCGGCAGCTATGAGCCCAAGAAAGGTAGGCTGCTGGGGCCACGGGTCCTTTGGGAGGGACAGCCAGCAGGACCCGGATAGTCAGCACTCCCAAGGGACCCGAGAAGGGGCTGGGAGACCTGTGGATGTGCAGGGGGAACCTTTGTCACTTAGGAGAGAAAGGAAAAACACAGAATGCACCACATTTTGACTAAAAGTTAGGAGAAGTGAAGGGGGGCGGGGGTAATGACTCCAAAAAGAGGTGGGAAGGGCCAAGTGATCCATAATGAGACCCATATCATTATTATTTACTACTTATGTATTTATTAGGATGGCCAGGGCAGCTAGTTTTAGTTTGTCAAGCACAGACTGTCACGAAATTCGAATTATAGTTTGTCTCCCCAACACTGAGCTTCAGCTTTGGTGTGTTCTGTTGTTAATAGTCTCTCCTTCTGCCTTTGGCTGGAAGGAAACAAAACGTTCCAGTTATTCCCAGAGGCCTTAGTTCTTCAAAATAGAAAACCGGAGCCTTATTCCTTCCTCTCCCTTTCTCTATATTGCCTCTGTTGCTCATAATTCAGACTTGAGCTGATAAGACCTGTAAAAGGAGCTCAAGGGGGTAAAAAAAATGAAAACTCAGAAATGTGACCAAAACCTGCCTCTGACACAGTGGTGGTGGACACTCAGGTTCCTCTTACCGTTGGCCCCATACAGGGAGCAGGCATCCTGGGTGTGCGGGCTGGTGGCTGTGCTGTCGTCTGGGAGATAGATGGCTACGGGGTTGGTTCTGACTAACTGCCCCCTCCCCTGACAGATGCCAGTGAGGGCTGCACCGTGGTTGGTGGGGGCATCCAGTCCTACCTATAGAAGGGCCGTGTGTACAGCAATACAAGTAAGTGGGCCCCCTGGTGTTTCTGCCCACCCTGGGGGAGCCTCCCTGCACCAATTGCTCTGAAAACTTGCTTAATGTCTATTTCTTGCTTCTTGTCATGGGGTCTGAAGACAGCATTGCAATCTTCTTGGTCTTTTTTTCCTTTAAGTGGGAGAGGAGTTGTTCTCTTTTATAGTGTCCCTCTTTTTTTGCTCAAGTTCTGCTTTGAAG
>NW_006289813.1:9363325-9378111 GCF_000327345.1 Myotis davidii | reverse complement strand
ATATATATATATATATATATATTCTCAATCTGGGAATTTGTGTGCAATATGGAGTGCGTTTGCTCCACTAGACACGGAATAGACACTTGCTTTGATGAGCTAGTGTTACTGAAACTTGGTATCAGAAACCTTTCTAGATGATGTTTGCAGAGTAAGACTGAGAGACAAGAAGCACTCCTCTGTTATCAGGCCCATCCCCCTGAGTCCAGATGGACTCAATAGGACCCTGCAGATCCTCTGGCTCACAGCAGTTTAAAAAAATACCTATTTTACAAATAGGCAAAATTACTTATTTCACTTCTTAAAGGTGGGAAAGAGGCCGAGCCCTTTCAGATGACTCCTTTTTATAATGTGATGATGTTGGTGTGGAACTGAAAGATTTGGGATGATTTGGTTTTTTCCTTGGTCCACAGGTAGGTGTCACAATTGCTTTGGAAAAAAAAAAGTCAGCAGGCCATTCTTTCTTCCCAAGTTCATAAATACACAGACGTAAAAAGCCGCGCTCACCCGGACCGCATCTTGTGCCACTGTAAAGGAAGGAGCCCGCAGAGCACTGTCAACTCAGACTAACCGAAACGAACAGACTTTTGTTGGATAGACGTGAATTTGTTGGCATAGTATAGCTTCCCCAATGTACGTGTGACTTTTGAAAACAATCTTTTTTCTCAGGATATCTTGAATTGATCACTTCATTGCCACGGTATATATGCTATAGGTGTGATAGGATTTACTGTAAAATTTATTTGTAAAAGATGTACACAGTAGAAATAAAACGTGATTGAAGAACTTGAGTACTTAAAAAGTGGAAACAAATTTGATATTTATTTTTATAATGATATAAAGCTTCTAGTAATTTATGCAAGTTGTATTGCAATGGAATCTAAACTTTTTGTAAATAAATTCTGCCTGGTTTTTATTTGAACATTGCTGGTTATACAATCTTTGTTGGTTGTTTAACAATAATTCTTTACTAATTTATATCTTAAATTGTAAATAAAAACAGACTAGACTACAGCAACATGGTGTTTGGGGCTCCTTTTTCTTAAAAGAGTGCTTTGGGTAGAGAGCCCCAGGGATAGCAGTGACAGCAGTCCCCACCCCAGGTGATCTGACCTCAGGCTTTTTAAAGATAATGTGTAAAATAACCTCCCCTTTCTGCTCATAAAAAAAAGGCAGATGGAAGAGAAATAAGCAGTAGGGAGATATCTGTGATGTTTAGGTTATTTATATACACATGTATTGCAAGGAAATTAAAATTTTGTGCTCTGAATATGCAAAATACTTGTTAGTGTAAATATTTTTAAGCTTGGCAAAATAAAATGACCTGACATCCCTGTGCTTGAGGATCCATTTAATATTTATTTATTACCTCCTCAGTAAAGTAAACTGGAAAATTGTGGTAACATGGATAGTAAAGAGTTACACCCCCACCATAAATTACTGATGGAAATGATTATTTATTTTAAATAACTTTAAAGCCCGAATTTTCCAAATTGGCATAGATTATTCAGATTTATTGAATGACTTCTTAACTCTCCTTTTCGTATAACTCACATTAAACACAAGGCGAAAACTGGGAGGAGAGATTTATTTTCCTCTCAGTGGCTCTTACCCTTACCCTGGGGGAAAAGAAAAGCTTAAACACCCTTAGACTATTGCCTCATTATTGTGTTACTCACTATCTAATTATAGGACAAGTCTAGAATTTGTAGGCAAGTAACATATTTCCTTTGATTAGTATCATAAAAGCAGGAAACCTGTCACTTTAATTTTCAGCAAAATTATATGGATATCCATATAATATAATTTCAGAAAAGAAATGAACAATCATTTATTTCCTCTGCAAAGATAAATTGAGTGAATATAACTTACGGTTATAAAACAAGAATAATAGCTCCTCAGATTGCCCTTTAATCAATCATACACTTATTTTTCAAGAGGTTCATCTATTTTATTCCGTGATTAATAATGCTGCAGCATGAGCACATTATTGCATCCCAGCGGGGGACGTCCCGGGTGCTTTTAGCTGCTTTGGAATGGTCAGTTGGGGTTCATTATGGGCTGATATTGAACAATTTATAAAATCTTGTCTAAACATCTGCCAGCTCAGATAGGCCCATGTGTCTGAGGATGGGAAATTGCTGGACCGCTTGATATTGACAAACGGATCTCTCTCCAGTGGCTTTTTGTGCTGTAGAAATTAGTGGCCTCTTGCTGGGGTCTTGTTAGAAAGGGTATTTGAAAGTAATCTTGGGTACTTGAGGCAAAGCTAGGAGGCTGTGAACTGGACACTGACTGGGCCGTGGGAGGAGCGGTTGTGGTTTGTGGAGGAAAGGAGCAGATTCAGTTTTCGGTTTTCGGTGACTTCTTAGGCATTTTGTTGGCTTTGGATATATAACCATTTGGAGGTTAGACTTAAAGTGAATATTTGGGGTCCAGAACTCTTTATCTCTTCTTCCTGCCTCCCCTAGTAATAGATGAGGAGAGGTTTGGAGCTGAGCTCTCTCTCAGGGACAGGAGGGTTGTTCACATGGGCGCCTGGCCACTGGGGCAGTATGTCTGGAGGAAAACAAATGCCCATCTGTGGAAGTTACAGGGAGCTGCTGGGAGCGTCTTTGCTTGTTTTTGTTTGAGACATAAAACCTCATAGAATTTCTGTGAAGATAATGATTCCCCCCCGCCCAGCAAATAGCATTTTTAGATTACAGTATGAAGCTGATAAGTCGTTGGCTTTTATTAATATTAGCCATCTTTCCTAAATCCGCGGGGAATACAACACACATGGCGGCAATATCTCTGTTTTATGTAATATTCTAAGTTGAGTATTTTGAAGACTTCAGTGAAAAGGATGAAAGTTAACAATATTTAACAAATTAAACGCTGGAAGACCACACAGCCTCATTAAGATGCAACGCTGGAGACACTCCATCTCCTAAAGTGTGGAGAGTGCGAGTAGAAAACCCCAGCAAAAATTGATCTCCGCGCATATGTTCAGAAATTGAAGCCTGGATAAAAGCTGCCTCCCTTTGGAGCAGAAGATTGTGTTACCTGGACATGTGATACATCCCCCCACACAGGCACACACCCCAGACAGACCCCATTCTCAGGGACAACTGCACCTTTCAATTGGTGAATACTCAAAGCAGCTCAGGAGATTAGCCCAGGCTAACGAATCTTCTTTGATGTTTATATGCCCAACAAATTATCAGAGATTTCCATAACTTACCCACCCTGCCTCCTGACCTGGATTTCTTCCTGGAGAACTTGATTTTTAAATGTACACTAAGAACATAAAACCTGCAGGTGTTTAGGGGGATCTTTTTAAAGAAATGCCGAGTGATTTATGAGCTCTTCGCCATGCAGATCTTTAGTTAAGATGAAGGGAGGTGGGGGTGAGGAGGTATCTTTTATTGGGGAAGGATTAATGGGGTCTAATTTTATTTTTGCTTTAAAATCTAGTTAATTAAAAATATAGTCGCCAGCCATGTGCAGTTGCTCCCGGAGGCGGGCACAAGGGGAGCCGGAGCCACGCAAGCGGCTGGGTGCTGGCCCGATCACACTCCGGGCTCCGTGGCCCCTCTGCCCTCTGCGGTCCGGGGTTCATTAGAGCTGATTTATCGGAATTCGCGCTTTAATCTCAGGTGGGCCAGGAGGCCCTGCGCTGCCCAGAGCACAGGGAGCGCATGCCCGGCGGCCGCTGCCTCCCGCGCCCATCAAATGTCAACATTTGTTCCCAATAAAAGAGTTATTGTTTCTGCAAAGCTGCCCAGCCACTGCCTTTGAAACTTGAAAAGAACTTCATCCACCTTTGTCTGATGCGAGGCAGGAGGGGAGGGGCGGAGCGGAGGGCGAGGACTGGGGCCTGTCTGCGCTGCCTGGAGTCCAGGGGGCGCCTGCCTTCACCCCCTCGCGGGCCGCCGAAGCTCATTCGGGCTACGCTCTGCACGCGTTGATCAGGTATCTGGGGTCTCTGCGCGGTGCAAACCACTGCAAAACAAACAAACAAAAAAATTCCTACAAAACACAGGAATTTAGCAGCCGCGCGCAAAAACCGGGTGAGTTTTAGGGTCATTTAAAATTGCATTAAATTATTTATTAAAAAGGCTAAATGAGTAAAGGGGACCTTTCATTTTTTAATGTTTCGTTATAAATTTGCCCTAAACTTCCACTGCTAGAGTTGAGGTAAACAGACATAAGTTTAAAAACATTCCAAGCCAATGTCTCTTTTCAGAGTCAACCCTTTTCAAATTTAAATACACTGAATTTTTAGCAAGTTCTCCTGAGTAGCAAAGCAATATACAATGATTATCCACTGTGTAGGTTTTCTTTAGTTATCCAGTGCATTGAAATCTCAAGGAAAACGTCCCTCCCCCACTTTTTTACTACAAATTAAGGATTTAAATAGAACTTTAAATATGTGTTTTTAACAGTTTTACAAAATATAACATTTCAAGCATTTTTAAAATGTGTTAACCCAAGAGGCAATCTTGGGAACAATACACGTTTGTGATACGTGGCTATTATGATTAACACCATTTGAATTTCTACATATCGTAAAGGAGACATGTCCCTTTGATGTGTTTTTCAAATCTTTATGTGACAAATCCCTGCAGATATTTTAAAGGCTTATTATAAGGAGAAGTAATCTATGACAATATAATTTTCCAGTTGCTGAAAATTACTTTCTATTGGCCATAATGAAAGCACAGGCCAGCCATCCCCTTTGGTTTGGCTGGAACTCTAGGGATATGGTATCTGATGATATGCACTTGGACTTCAGCCTTTGGTGGGAGAGGGAGAAGAAACCTATAACCCCAGTTTTACCTGCAAACACCCCCTATTTGCATGCTTCACCTGCTACTCCTGCAAAGAGAGAGAGTCTCCACTAACACCCCCTTCCCCCCAACACACACACAGAGTAGGCCTGTGTTCCCTCTCCTGAGGACAGAGCGGTCTCCCACTTTCTAAGAAAGGTAGAGATTGAAGATGTTATAAAGGAAGACTATACTGGTAATGTAATAAAAATGAAATGAGTTATGAAATCACTCTGTTCTGTGCAATCCCAGGAACAAGGAAAGAGGAAGAATGTTTTTGTTTAAGTTTGGCCCCAAGGTAAAAGGGAAAAGTTGTTTGTTTTTAAGGTGTCCCAGAGTAACTTTGTCCCATAAGAAACTGAAGACAAATGAAATGTAATATTCTTAAAGAAGCGACTGTGAGGTTTGGGGCTGCCTCCCAATGTGAACGGAGTTGATCTCCACAGGAAATGCCCACAGGGAAGACACAAAACAATGCTACACAAGCACGTGTATCCTTGTGGGGAGATAAATTGACAATTTATCCTGTGTAACTCCTGATCAATTATTAATCTTTAGTGTCAACAACAGGGCTATAATTACTTTGGTTATTTTCATATTTATTTTTTCTTTTCTCTGATCCGGTAATTAGCTAATGGTTTTGAGTAATGAACCTGGAGACCAGGTCCTCGGGGCCCCTCCTTTTTGATGACCTTTAGGGAAAACACTCACATTCACCCTCCTGTTCGCAGACATCCCTTGCCTGTCTCCATTCTACCACACCGCACCTTTTTCCCCCCCTCCCTGCCATAAATAATGATCCTAGAGGAAAAGGGGAAAATGACAAACAAATAGGGCGCAGCTGGAATTAATAAGGCTGATCAAAGTTAGTGGGGCTGGGACTGCTTGCAGCAGCGCAGGTCTGAGGTCTGAAAGGTGCCAGCAGTTCTTGCCTTCCCTCCAAGATCAAGAGAAAGGGCAAAGCGGACATTTAACCCCTGACTTATTCTAATAGGGGAGGGGTGGGCCGGGGAGGACCCTGCAAACTCGGTTTCCAGGCCGGGCTAACTCTGGCAGGGCGGCGGTCTGGCCTGCGGACGGGAAGGGCGCTCTGCTTTCGCTCGGCGCGGGTGCAGGTCCCGAGTGTACTCCGGCTCCCACCTCACCTACCGCCCGGGGCCGCGCGGAAGGGATTCCTCGGAAGGTTGGGGGGTGAAGTAGGAGGTTAGCTGAGGACAAGTAGGTGGCCCGGGAGGCGGGGCGGCCGCTCGGTGCCGGAGAGGCGTGGAGGAGAGAGGCGGTGTCAGCCCTGGGAGCCGCTCCGCTGCGCGGAAGGAAGACCTAGGTTGTCACCGCTGTCGCCCTTACGCCTTCCAAACGCCAGCGGCCGTGGGAAAGGTACGGGCGCCGGAGGAGGCCGCCGATCGCGGTGGGCCTGCTCCCTGCCCACCTTATCCCGGGGAGCCCTGGTGCCCGAGCCTCCTTAATGCACGTACAGCCCCGCCAGGCTGGGCTCCGCGCGCGCGTATTTTGTTCTCACATAACTGTAATCATTTCTATGGCTCCCCGCAGGAGGCTGCGCCCCCAGGGCCCCGCGGACCTGAGGCCCAGGTCCAGCGCCTGCTGATGTTCTCCCGCCACTGTCAGGCCTCCGTCCCTTCGAAGGGAGAGGGCGTCTGGGGTCCCCAAGCTCCCGCCACCGACATGCCTGTAGGACCGAGCTCCTGGAGGAGGCTCCACTCGGGGCTCCCCGACTCCCGCCCCAGGCTGCATTCAAGTGACCCCCAAAACCGGGCCCTTCTCGGGCTCCCTCAATCCAGCTCCCGGCCCCAGTCAGGCTCTTTTCGGTGCTCGCATCTCCCAGGCCCTTCTCTGGAGCGCTCCCCTCGGCAACTCCCCTGCTTCCCTTTCTTTCACCGCTTCCCGGATTCCAGTCTCTGTGGGTGGGGTGTGTGTGCAGGTTCGAGGTATTCAGACTCCCTCCCGGGAGTGCTGAGTGGGTACCCGGCCCCACTGCGCGCAGAGGCGGGGGTTGCGCGGCGGAGGGACCCCGCGGGCCACCGCGGCGAATCGAAAGCCTGGTGGCTTCCTAGGTTGAGCTGGAGGCAATCATGCAGGTTGGAGGGACAGCTCTCCTCTGTAGCCCCCCACGGGGCACCTTCCTCCCGCCTTCCCCCTGTCTCCTTCCTTTCCCAGTTCCCCCTGCGTGCACCCCATTTCGTCGAGCGGGGTAGCGGCACACACACTCTTGCAGCTGCCGTTCGGTTCGCACAGGCCTTCCTGCAAGGCCCCGACGGCCCGCGGCGGGCAGTGACCACGGGGACCCGCGCGGAGCCGGGGTTCTGAGGGCAGCCTCGCGAGCGGGCGGCCTCGCGAGCGGCGTCCGCGGGGACGCCCTTAGACAGACGGAGCGAGAGCCGGGAGTAAGCCTCTGGCGTCTCCGCAGGACTCCCGCGGGCGAGTGGCCAGTGACGTCTCTCTTTTCAAGGAAATTTTTCCAGACATGTCAGGGCTCCACAACACGAATGTAGTCACCTCGACACACTCCTTCCCTCTCTGCGCTTCTCCTAAAAAAGAAGGCTGGAGGGCTTCATGGAGGTGGTGACTGAGCCAACGTGGACGCATTGCAGTCCGCGGCCCGGATGGGGGCGCCCGCGAGCACTCTAGATCGCCTGGGTATCGCCCGAGACAGGCCCCCAAGGGCAGGCTACAGAATCAGGGGGAAATGTTATTTTAACATCTGATTCTTTTCTCCAAACCAGTCCTTTCCCCACCCTTTTCTTCATGGGACCCGGACAGGCAAACTCTTTTGAACTGGGAGGTCATCGCTGGTAGGTCAGGTGCAGGACCCTAGGAGCTACATCTCCCACAGGTTGGAGAGGATCCTTGATTGCAGGAATTATAGGAGGCCACAGAGGAGGCCCTGCCTTGGCGCTGAGGGCAGGTGAGAATAGGATCTGGGTGGTGGTGTGCTTGGTAACCTTTTGGGGAGCACTGTTGTTGATCTGTGGGAAGTTGTGGCCCTGAGGTAACTCAGCCCTATCCTACCCCCAATTACACTGGGGGTAACAGATCCCTGGGGGTCCACAGAGCCAAGATGGAGGAATGGGGGACAGATGGGTGCCCTGGGACCAGCTCCCCAAGGCTGGCAGGCAGAGGAGGGGGGCTCAACTGAAATGTGGGGGCAAGATCAGGTTCCTTGCCTACCAAGCGATGACATTAGTTTATTTAAACAGGAAGCCCAGGCGGGTTCCAGGTTTATTCTTCCTGGCTCTCAAGCAGTGAAAAAACCATTTGTTTCAAAATTATGTGATATTCAGCCCCTCAAATAAAAGTGCCCCTGGTGGTAATGGGCCCAGAAATAAACAGGGGTTCCTGGAAGGGCCCAGCCCAGTGTATTTGCCTCCTCCAGAAGGACGTCTGGCTGGGGATGGGGGTCGGAGTGGGGGTGTGAATTTGAGCCCAAGCCAGGATGAGAGAGACAGTTTAACATTTTGGTGGGGTGGATGTTTTCTAAAAAAAGAGGCTGGGTTAAAGCTGTGCTTTGAAAGAAGATAAAGCTGGAGACAGACCTCACGGGAGTTATACTATAAACAATTTCTACTGACCGTATGATCGTCAAGTGTTCAGGTGCACAGTGCACACCAGGCACAGTAAACAGGAAGGCTAGCTCCTGGGGCTGGGGCTGCAGGGCTGGCACCCCCCAGGCCAGGGCACTCAGCCTGTGACTCTGAGGTTGAGAATGCTACTGGCAGAAACCCAGTGATGGTTCTAAACCATCTGGTGTGAGAGGCCCCGAGAAGCGTGTGGGGGTCATCACCTGGAGTGTGTTCCAAGTGAGATGGAGTGTGAGCTCTGTACAGGCCAGGTGACTGCCTTGGCTGGCCCCACCCCTGGCTCCGGGCAGTGGTCCTGCAGAAGGGGTAGTACATGCATTCTGAAGGTGGATGCTGCTGGGCAAAGGTGCCCCAGACAGTGCTATGATGACAGTGATATTCATGACCTTTGGAAGTGGAGGTGGCAACACTCAAAACTCTCATTGGGTGGTTCTCTGAGTGGCCCAAGTGGCCCTCCTCCCAAAGTCCACCTCCTCCCACACAGCCCAGGCACATCACCCACTGCCCCTGTTGTCCCTTTCACAGACCTCACCCTACTGAGGCCCAGAGGTACCCACTTGGACCTAGGCCAAGAGGACAAATGAGTCCCACACCGGTATCTGAATAGTGAACATCTGGAACTCAGGCTTAGAAACTGCTCAGTATGATGTGCTTTATCCTCTTTCTTGGGAAAACATACCTTCTAATGACAAAATTACAAAATATGACTTGCATGGAAGTCATTGACATACGAAAGAGGACAGACTGTAGTGGTCACTGTGCATGTCTGAGCATTCTGTTCTGGGAGGGGGCAGTGTTTGAATTTGTAATAAAATGAAGACAGAATAATTCACAAATTATGTATTTATTCCATCGATTTTTTTTGTCAGTAGAATCACTCCTTACCTTATAGTAATCAAGATGTTCATATAATTTGTGCTCCACTGAAAGAATTATTCAAAAATTCAAAAGCAATTTCATTGAAAGTGTACATTAAATATAGGGTGTCCCCAAAAATGTATACATGCTTTAACTCTCTTAATTTTCACTTTTTTTCGGGTTTACCTGATTTGAAATAATGGGTGAAGCCAAACTAAGCTTTGAACAAAGAACATTTAACCTAAATTACCACTAGACTTTTTTTTACGGGGATACATAAAAGATAAAGTTTACAGTACAAAACCTCAACAACTGACAAATTGAGGTTGCATAAATATGGATTTAAATAATTCTTGTTGTTTGTGATTCCATTGCTCTGCATTATTAGCAGTGCCTGGACCAGAAGGGTCATCAGTTTGAAAACAGGCATTGACAAAAAAGTTACTCATTTCTGTAGATTCTTTTAAATTTTGAAAATGAACTGTGTGTTTATAAACACCAACTTTATAATCATTCAAAGTGTGTATACATTTTTGGGGGACACCTTGTATATTTTCAATAGAAACTGTACAGTAAACCAGGGAAATGTAAGAAATAAAAATAACCAACTTGTGTTTTTTCCCCCCAAATCTAACTTCTTCTAAAATATTCTAACCTATCTATTAAAATTTAAAGGCAATGTACATATTATAATGTATAAATATCAAAAGTTTAAGTAAAAACTTTAAAATTAACGCTGCATTTGATCCTCAACAGGGAACGGCCTGAGGAACCCCACAGAGGGACGGGAGATAGTGGAGATGGCATGGGTAGAAGGCCCTCACGTTCTGCAGCAGCACTCCACTAGGGCCCAGTAGAGAGCAAGTTCATGGTCATCCCTGCTGAGCCTCCTTCTGCCCTTCTGCATATGGGAAGCCAGGTCACCAGTGCTGTAAGGAAGATTAAATGCCAAGGTGTATTGGGGAAATTGGGAGCAAGACTGGGAATGTGGTTTCAAAGACACCAGGGGTTGGACATCAATGGGTGTGGGCTGGGTGGGCAACAAGGTAATTTCAGATAGTGTGAGGCCAAGGAGCAGAGGCCAATAATGCCCTAAAAGGAGACAAAGTCACATAGAGAGGGCCTGAAGCTCACTTATTTCCTTGGAGGTGAACAGCTGTTGGCCTGGGTGCAGTACAGCCACACTCAGGAGTGCCTTTTGGGATAGTCAAGGCTTCTGAGTTCTGAACCCCTTCTCTGGCGGTGATCAAGGACCTCTGACTTTGCAGGAGCACTTGTCACCAGCTCACCAGAGGTGTTGATTTCAAAGGCAGCCTCTCTTAGCTGAATTCTCAGTTTGCTATTAACTTCACACACAGGAAGCTGGACCCTGTTCTCACATTGTACTGCTCATATCATATAAAAAATCAAATATTAGCATGTGTACATCTTATATGTTTAATTTTTAAAATAGTTTCTATATTTTAAGTAGTATTAGGATTATAAACACAACACAGCAAGTGCAGAAACAGTTTCCTCTCTTATTTACATCTTTCATTAGTGTGGTGCATTTGTTACAACTGACAATCCAATATTGACCCATTACTATTAACCCAAGTCCTTAGGTTTGCAGTAAGGTTCATCCTTTTGTTGCACATTCTATGATTTTGACAAATGCATAATGTCCTGACGTTTGATTTTATATAGCACAGAAATAGACCTCTTCCTGACCTCAGAGGTGTCTCTTAGACATCTGAGAGAAATAACTGATCCAATCACCAAATAAGTACAATAAAAATATAATACAATGGACACATAAATATATAAATATGCTAAACAACATAGTTGCCAAATAAAATAGAAGACTTCTATTTCAGGCTGTGATTCCTGGTACTGGAAACCTCCTTAGCCCTGACTCAGCTGTGGGCCCAGGGCCACCTTTCCCCACACTCGGCAGGAAGAAGGAATGACAGCATCCAAATCTGGGACCTGGCCTGTTTTCTGGAGCTGGATTGATTTATCAGACTGTGTCCCAGTGGGCAGGGACACTGCTGGGTGTGCAGTGACCTGAAATCACACAGGGAATATGTATGAGTTCAAGTGTTTTCAGATGGAGAAGGCAAGAAGCAATACGATGCAATCAAAGCCATAGCTTTGGTCATGAGGTACTCTTTGAAACGTGCAGTTTTGATGTGTAGTCATGTGCATTGGTTGTTTTAAATGTATTTTTATTGATTTCAGAGAGGAAGAGAGAGAAACATCAATGATGAGAGAGAATCATTGATTGGCTGCCTCCTGCCTGTCCCCCACTGGGGATCAAGCCAGAAACCTGGGCATTTGCCCTGACAAGGAATTGAACTGTTATCTTCTAGTTCATAGGTCGATGCTCAACCACTGAGTCATACTGGCTGGGCTAGAGTGTCTTTAAAGTGCCCACTTTTCAGTTCAACAATAACAAAAAACCAGTGGTGCTAACTGGGGTTTTCAGTAATTTTTTGTTAGTTTCATTGTGATGCTGTGCAACGCCACTCATGAAGCCAGGAGTGTTGTCAATGAGCTTCTTAACATCCTATAGGGGACACAGCGTTCTTAAGAGATTCCTGTAAGCTTCAGTGGATTTGAATTACTCTGTGTCCTTGAGATTATTTATTTGGAAGACCACTGAACTTTGGTTTTTGGTCCCCCATCCAGCACAATGTTCTATTTGCTCCTTATTTTCTGCGCCTGCTCTGTGGTCTGTGGAAACACAAGTTTGTTCATAGAATATGTGACTTCAAGTAGTATGTCCTAAGCAGAAAACTTACACTGAGGAAAAACAAGAGATACACTAAGCCATGAACCCACATGAAATGGAACATTTTCATTTTAGCTGTTTTGAAGGGAAGACATATGATAGTTGAGAAAAGGCAATGCCTAGATACTGGTATTTGCCTCCTCTCTCTTCTTTCCCTGCCTGTCCAATCTCCCACTACAACCCTCCCCTTGGCCCTCATTCTGTCACCTGTCCACTACAGCCTCCAAACGCTGGTCTCCTGTCTCAACCTTTCCCTCACCAAGTCATTCCACACCCAGACTCCAAAACATCTTCCTGAAGCAGATTGCAGACCTGACACCGGCATGATCAAGGGGCTCAAGAGGACCCCTGCCTGCAGAATCAGACTCTTGGCCCTCAGCAATAGGACATGGGTCTTGCCAACCTCTTGCACAATTGCCCTCATCTTCTCTGGCTGGTTCTTTTTCAAAAACACATCTTTGTGCTGAGACACTGTGCAGACTGCTAGTGGCAGGCACCCAGTGCAGACAGCCACCTTCTGGGGCCTTGTCTAGACAATCAACTGCAGGAAGCCTGTGTAGATAACTTCAAGAGATTTGTGTAGATGACAACTTGCAGGGGCTTTGTGTAGACAGTCAGGTGCAGGAGGCTGGACCCTCAAACTCACATTCTTTGTCCTCGTCTTCTCAAGAAATCTGTGCAATCTCTTTAATGGGATTGGACCTGTTCATATGAAACTGGCTCAACTGCTCTTAAGCACAATTTAAATTAACTGCAGACAATTAGAATTTATTCTAGGTATATGTTCTTATTAAATACTTGTTAAATAATCAAGGCGTCTTGAAATGCCATGCACTGATTAAAATAAGTGTGGGGCGAGAAGCAGAGGACAGGACCAGGGAGCAGTGAGAGGGGAGAAACAGCAGCTGGGGTTCGATTCCCAGCCCCTCCTCTTGCTGACAGCTCCTCACAGTTAATTAACTTGCCACCACAGTGATGCCTCCAGCTCTTCGTTATGCAGAAAGTGAGCAAAAAACATGCTTTCTTAACTGAGATGTCTTCTAGTAAAACTCTCTGTGAGAAGTGCTGAATCCCTGTTAGGTACAAATGCAAAGGGAACTTAGGTTGGTAGAACAAGTTTAATTACTACTTCATGGAACTTATGGGCTTTTAACTGCCACAAAATAAGGGATGGCATTTTAGCAATGACATCAATTAAGTTGACAACTATGCTTATAAATACATTATGTATATGCTATAGCCAAAATTTAAAGTGGGCTGGAACAGTGTGTATGTCTCTGTGTGCACGTGTGTGTGCAAGCGTGGGCATGTCTGCCTGTGCAGACACTGCTAGGTCCCCTCCCCTCAAAGAATAGTATCATTTTCCAGACCCTCTTCCCTGCTCATAAGACTTAGCACAAAGATCTTTTGATTGGGTAGGAGACTCAAAGAAGAAAAAGAAACTCATGAAATTCAAAACCATTTTTATGAACATTAACTGCTATTAATTTTAATGAATGGCCTTGAAAGAGTAGTTCAATAGATAAATGCATTTGAAAAATTTCCTCTCAGCCTAATATTTTATTTGTTTAATTAGTGGCTACAAACATCATTTGTATCAAACTGAGCCAGCATTCTGTGGGCTGGGGAACAAATAGATTATACTCATGTTTAAGTTTTGGTTTCCAAGGACATTTTATTTTGGGGTGGTTCTTTTGGGGATGTGGGAAGGCATAATTATGATAGAACTAAGTTGTACTTCCACTAATGGGTCTGCCCTGGGCTTCTTTGACTTAGCAGGTGTGACAGGAGGAATCATGGATGACGGAGATTGGGTAGATTGAGAGCAGCCAATGACGAGAGAGAGTGTGCTTTCAGGATCCATGGTCACATCACAGCTGGTCATAGCCATCCTATCATTTGTTATGTCATGGTTTCTTTGTCCCATATAGGGCCACTCATTAAAATATATATATATTTTATTGATTTCTGAGAGAGGAACAGAGAGGGAGAGAGAGATAGAAACAGCAATGATAAGAGAGAATCACCGATCTGCTGCTTTCTGCACTCCCCCTACTGGGGATTGAGCTCACAACCTAGTCATGTGCCCTAACCAGGAATCAAACTGTGACCTCCTGGTTCATGGGTCAATGCTCAGCCACTGAGACACACTGGCTGCACCAGACCACTCATTTAACAAACACACATATCTTTTATGGTTAATGTTAAAACCTGGGTTAATTCCAGTGGTCAGGGTAAAGTTAAGAAGCGTGGGCGTTGTTTAGCACTTTGGAAGAGCGATCAGGGTCTCTCTCATGTAACTTGCATGGAAAGGGGGCTTTTGGCTTGAGATGCTTCACAACAGTATTAATTCAGACCGGGAGTTGATGCAAATTGTGGGATCAGCCAAGATTTAGCAGGAGATTGTTTACTTAGCACATCACATCCATGTCTCATATAAACTTCATACAAACCCCTAAGGTGTCTGGGTTGATGTTACTTTCACACAGAGGAGCGCTGAGGCTCTGAGCGATTAAGGACACTCAGCTAATTATCAAGGCAGTCACTGCCAGCATTCACTTAGTGCTTACTGTGTGCAGTTAGTATGTATGATCTCATCTAATCCTCACAACAGTGCTACAGCACAGTGATGACTATCATCCCCAATTTGCAGGTGAGAAAACTGAGGCTGGGAAGTTGCCCAGATTAACCCAGGGCAAGGCATTTGCTCTGGATTCCACTGCAGGCCAGACAGGCTAGATTCCC
>NW_006289813.1:9342419-9363302 GCF_000327345.1 Myotis davidii | reverse complement strand
CACAGCCCAGCTAAGCCTTCACCCAAAGTCTACTCCTCCAGGGTAATTTCTCCTTCCCTGTGCCACACCCCTCAAAGCCCCATCCTCAGCTGGCCCTGCCGCTAACTAGCCTTTGGGCAAATGACTGTCATGGATGAAATGAAGACAATGGTCCAGGACCAGCCCAGGGTTGTGTGGGTGAGGATTTTCCAAGTTCTCATCACCATCAGTGGGAATCTTCTCAGTAACTACCTACCTATAATTTTGTGTGAACATACAGCAAAGGAAAATGAACACAAACTCCATCCTATATGCAACAGATAGGGAATGGCAGAACGTCCCTTCTGATTTCAGTAGAGTAGAGTAGCTAGCTGCTAGCATCAGTCCTTCTTAAATGACTTCACAGCAAGTTTAAAAAAAGGGCTTTAGCATTTGAAAATACACACACACACACACACACACACACACACACACACACAAGCAAACTGTATAATCCAAAACCATTGCTAGGCAAAAAGGTAGCAATGACCAGTGTTTCAGCTCTCAGGCCCAGGTGGCTGCCACCTTATGTCATATAGGGGTGCTGGTTGGGGCAGGGACACTTCTGGGACTGACCCCAGGCTCACCCAGAGCTCAGCAAATGAAGAGTAAGAAGGTGCTCTGGCCTTTGTTTTTCTGGTAACTGAAACTAAAATGTCAGCCCTCGTTTTCTTTTCTGAGACCTTTACTTTTTTATAAACTTCTCTAACTCTATTTCTACCCTCCTTCTACCTATCTTTCTCCTTGCCCATAGAGTTTAAATTTCCCTGAATAACTCAAAATCTGAAAGGGAGATGAGCTATATAGAGCTGTGGTTTATGCCAACCGTTCTTTTAATTTTCTCTCTTGTAATGAGTGCATTGTTGGCTTCTTGCTGACTAGATTCCATGGGACACCAGCCAGGCTCTTGCACTTACACTAACTGAGGGAATAACCCACATAAGCATGTCCTATCTCTCGCACTTTCTATTAAACTCTCCCTTTTTTCCACTGAGCTTGCTTGGCTCAAACATTAGTTGAAGTCGATTAAGTCTTTAACATCACACACAATATCTTTGCCTTTCTCTCTCTCTCTCTCTCTCTCTCTCTCTCTCTCTCTCACACACACACACACACACACACACACACACAGTTCCTGGAGGAGACTGCATCGCTCCCCTAATTGCACACCGAGGCTCATCCCCTGTGATTCCTGCTTCGCCTGCACAATCTAATTTTGGAGCAGGAGTTATGTCTACGTTATTTCACATGGATTAACAACCCTTAAGCAAGACGTATTAAGTTGACCGCGTATTTCAGGAATATTTGGGGACTGTCAGTCATCACCAGTCAGCAAGTTGGCATATTCTGTCTAGCACTAGCTGCCTGGAGAAATTGCAAGGCACGGTGGAGCCCCTCTTCCTTTCGTTCAGCTGTCTCACATATATCAGGAGCTGGGCAAGAGGTGCCTGCATGCGGAGTTTCAGTGGGCACACATTTCCAGGTTTTGAGAAGTAAACATCTCAAGTTTAAGATGAAGTGCGAAGGCACTGCTTGAGGGTCAGTACACAAGTTGCTTCTGAAAGAGTAAGGAGCAGTGTGGGTAGTTCTTCTTGAGCACATCCTCCTGCAGATGTGCGCCCACCATTGGCTGTGTGACCTCGCCATCTTCCCCACTGGCCTCTCATGGGAGCCATCCTCACCAAGGGGGCCCTGGCTGCACTGCCTGGCCTCCTTGAGATCCTCCCTCAGTGGCCAGCGGGTCATAGTGAGCTTCCCTGTAGGCCTCTCTGTAAGTGTCCAGGGGGGATTGCCCATGACCCAGCCGTGTGGCTCCATGCTCTACACAGTGCCAGGTGCATGTGTTTCAAAAAGAATAACTGTTAGAGTGAATATTTTGAACACTGTGTTTTAAATGTATATTAGTTGGTGTCTCGTAATCTGAGAAGCTGTGGGAAGGGCAGATTGGCTATAGAGTCAGACAGCCCACCTTCCAGCTCCAGTTGCCACATCCTTCAACTTCTTTGGTCTCACCGCCTCACCTGTGCCTGGAGCGGATCCCACAGAACCACTCCTAAGAAACTGTGTGACTTCATTTTCTTTTTCCATTTGTAGACAGTTCTATAAAACTTAAAAATTATCAGATGACAGAGCAATTAATTTATTATCCGAATGAAATATTTTCATTACCAATTTCTTGGTTGAGAAGTGAACAGTGTAGTAACAGATTTGGGATTATTTTCTTAGAAAAGGTTATATTTATAACAAAGTACCTGTGAAGCACACAGAAATCAGATGATCTTATAATACTTTAATAACTATTTAGTATCTTTTTCAATACATTGAATATTAACTCTATCACACTATTTACAGAAATTTTTACTAGAGAAATAACTTAGAATGGTTCACAAAACTTCTAAACTACAAATGGATGTTGGGCATACTGTTCATGAATAAGATTCCAAACTTAAAAGGAAATGTTTAAAAATGAAAGCAATCCAACCCTTCAATAGTGGTGTGTTCTCTTGACAGTGGACAGAAGAGAGACATTGCAGAGATGAATGACATTGAAAAGAAAGCCTGTGTAAACTCACTCGACTGACTTAGAGCCTTTGCTGCTAGAACAGCAGAAAGGTAGTATCAGCAAATTGTTTGCGTGGATGTCCCAGGTGGGCCCAGGAACTTCTGAGTCCCAGTCTTAGGCAGGATACTTGGGAGTGCAGGACTCAAGGGACAGAGTGAATCAGTGGGGGTTTGCAACTTACAACATAACGATGGAATGAAAGCCAAATTCATGTCTGCATGTCTCTTCTCCATGTGTTTGTAGTCTGGGAGGGGAGGAACGGGATTCCTGATCTCCGAGTCCCTCACAGTACTTTACAAATATTAATTCATTAATGCTCCAGCAGCCATGGGAGGCTGCCCCAGAAACTGCATCCCAGAGAGGATGTGATTTCCCTGAGGGCACAGGCACCTCTCGCAGAGCTGGGGAGGAGCTGTGCCCACAGTCCCTAACAGCACACTGGGTCACAGGACACACTGCACTGGGAACCAGAATCTGGCTTCTTTTTCCCCTTGAGAAGAATCCCTTTTTCCAGATTGCAGCATGTTCATGAAGAGGTTTTGAAGAAAAAAGGCAAAAGTGATCATGTGATGGCTTGCCACCTCTCAAATGCTCGCTGGCTGCAGGAGGAAGTGTTTTACCCGTGGACAGACTGTTCCCACTGCACTTAGAAGTCATGAAACAGATTGAAAGACATTTAAAAATACCTTACCCAGGCTGGCAGGGTGATGGCAGGTGGGTAAGGAAGAGTTTAGTATGCTCAGAGTGAAAGTTCTTTATTGGAAAAGCTGACAGGTGCTCCATTTATATGAGAAAGCCCAGCTATTGTTATCCAAACCTCTCAGAATCCTTAACATGGCACTTGTCATAGGCATATAGATCATGATTCTGTTTGAGTAGTGTTGTTCCAAGTTCTATTAATAATTCTTCACAAGCACGTCACTGGTGACTAAAATGACCTTGGATTTTACAAATGAAAAATTGTCCCAACCACATCCAGGGGTGAGTGAAAAGTAGGCAGAAGGGTCCCAGTGGGTCCCAACCCTTTTATATCATTTGCACGGCCCTTGTTAGATAATTTCATTTCAAAGTCTCATTTTAACTTCCCTTGGGGATGCCATTTCATGGATGTGAATTTGGATTAAAAAAACCAACTTTATTTTTTTTTTCCAATCTGGCCTCCACAAAATGTAGAGCTAATGAGATTAGGCTTGTGGGTTGACTTCTCTGAGTTTAGAGCAAGATGAAATCATTTCAAGAGCCACAATCCCCATCTTATCTCTCAACTCTGAGGGCTGGAGACCACTCAAGAATTTTCAGGTAGTTCGAAGTGTCTATAATTCTGTCTACTCTAGTGGGAGTGCCTTTGACCATGGGTGAGCAGCTCCTCTCTGGGAGGGAAGGCAAGCTCAGACCATGAAACCCAGAGTATAAAACAGAACTTCCCACATGCACAATCTCGGATCAAAAGTATGGACCTCAATCTCATGCCTCAATCTATGTGGCTGTGGCCTTGCCCGCATCAGCATGTTAATTAATTAAACTCATATTACTGCACTTAACTGTATTCCTGATGCTGGATTCCAATTTAGCCATTTATAGGTGTTGTACTTTTAATATATTAAACAAGAATTGGAAAGGAGCATCAATGCAATCCCTCTAAATATAAGAATTTAAAATCCCAAGGTTCTCTGGGTTGATGTGTGATCTTTTAAGGTAATGAGAGCTCCTTGAACAAAGCAAGTCCCGTATGAAGTTCACCAATAACATCTATTTTTCCATTAAGTTGTTTAAATTACCTTGGATAAAAGGCCATGTCATAAGTTTCATTACATAGCTACTCAGTCAGTGTGTCTTCCTGGCATAGGACAGAGCGTGGCTATAGGAACAGAAATATCTCAATCATGTAGGAACTGTCACATGGACACGAGCTTCTGACCATGGTCTGAAGTGTTCATGGGTATATGAGATGGACTCAGTAATTTAGTTTTATTTTCAAACTGTGGGTTGAGACCTATAGTGGGTTATAAGCTCAATTAGCAGTATTTTTTAGATGAAATCTATACTAATAAAAGTCTAGGTGACGTCACACCCTCATGCATGACGTCAGAAGATAGCCAAGACAAGATGGCCACCACAAGATGGCTGCATGCACAGTGGAGGCAGGCCCAGTGGCCACTCCACACTGTGAGGCCTGGGAATCCCACGGTTCCGCGTGGTGCAGAGAAGGCTGGTCCCAGCGGAGGAGGTGGGTCGCAGCAGGGAAGGGCAATTGGGGGTGATCAGGCCAGCAGGGGAGCAGTTAGGCATTAATCAGGCTGTCAGGGGAATAGTTAGGGGGTGATCAGGCTGGCAGGCAGATGAGCGGTTAAGAGCTAGAGGTCCCAGATTATGAGAGGAATGTCCAACTGCCGGTTTGGACATCCCCTGAGGAGTCCCAGATTGGAGAGGGTATAGGCTGGGCCGAGAGACACCCTCCCTCACCATGCACAAATTTAATGGACAGGGCCTCTAGTGGGATATAATAGAAAATATAATTGGATAGGTTTGTGAACTGTGTCTCAGTTGTGTGTGTGTGTGTATGTGTGTAGCTCTACAGTATGTTTCTTTCTGAGGGTGTACTGAACGGTTCAGAAGCAACTGGTGGATCTGTCAGTAGCTGATTATTGGTATATGTTGTTGTAACTTACCTGGGACCCTTCCTTCTGTGGGACTAAGTGGGGCAAAGCCAGTGCTCCTGGCTCCAGGGTCAGCAAGCCTACAGCTGAGTCCGCCCTCTGCTATTTCCTGTTTGTGGTGGGCATTCTTTATTGACAGGAGGTGGGGATAGTGCATGCCTATCAATAAAAAGAGTAAATAGCCCCCAAAACGTAAGTTAAACTAGCTAATCAGGGGGAAAAACTGGGGCTGTGGTGATTGGTCTCTCATCTCAGTAAACAGTTAAGGGTACAAACTACTAACAATGACCCATGACTGTCATGTCTTCTCTTGCCAGGGAGAGAGGGCTCCTAGTGCCCAAACCGTGTTTAGCAGGGCTTGGAAACATTTTTGTGGTGCCCTTGTGGAAGTCCTCGCTTCAGGAAGCTTCCAGACTGACTGTTTCTGTCTTATGCGCCCTGTGGGTTCACTCCATCATTCCAAGGATGCCATAGTGGAGACCTTTCTACAAATCCCTGGGTTCCCGTTCTGAGGACAGAGGTCTCAACAAATAAAACAGCCCAGACCTCTGAGTTGAATCTAGGAAACTTGCTCAAAATGCGTGGGAAGAAAAAAACTCACTGACAAAGACCAAGCCATTCGAAGCTTAATTTCCAAGTGTGATTTCTCCCCCCAAGAGGAACCCAGAACGGGTGTGGAAACTCAACTGATATCCCAGGCAAGGTTCTTTCTGGGAACCACCAAGGAATATTAGTCTTATTCTATTTAATCAGCAGATATGAGCAACGCAGAGCCCTCTTCATTAAGGGCACTCAGAAATTCCGGCCAGCTGTTTCCTGCCACTCGGCTGAGGACAAGGCGGAGAGGGAGAAGCCAGCCACTCTCGGGACTCTCGCGGTCTCACTGCAGCTCTGCGATGTAATCTACTTTTATCATTTCATTCCGAAACCTGTCCCTGAATCCAGGAGCCGGCCTGCGACTTACAGGCTTAACTTTGACACGTTTTAATGCATATCACACACACTCAAGTTTTGGAGATGTGCAAATCATTTTTAGCTAAGTCTTTGTTTTGTCGAGTACATCTACTCTTAAAATCCATTGAATTTAAAGTCCCGGGATGGTTGGAGACCAGCATGCTAAGTACACGTGTAGTGGATGGCTCACTCATGCGCCCAGTGTCTGTGAGATATTGTGTAATCTCTTTCATTCTACTTCAGAATATGAAAAATGTTTTCCCTCAAAAAATGTGTCTCTGATGCTCACTTTGCAATGGAACTTTATCTTGACACACATTCTCTGGCTACCATTCCATTACAGGAGGGCTGTATAGGATGTGCCCAATTGTCGAAACCAGTGCATGGCAGCTCACGTGCACTGGAGCGTGGTGTCATGGGGTGTCTGTGAACCCAGAGGTGACCAGAGTGTAAGAGGGGCCTGTCCACCAGGTCAAGGACCATCCCAGAATGATGGGACTCGTTGCCTACAGAAGGCCATTTTATTTCCCACAGATAAATTCCATTTACCCTTTCCTCGTGTTCAGACCATCAATGGTCACTATGCACAATCACCAAATGTGCAGGCGACCTTGTCTCCCTGTTTGTCTGCACATGGAAGCAGTTGTCCTTGATGTTTTAAAGAGAGATGGACTGAGAGAAGGATGAAGCAACCCTCCCAGCTGTGGCCACTAACTGGTCTGTCAGTGGTGATGCTCATCTCTGGACCATCACTGTGGCCATTGAGAGCAGGGAGTGTGCTGATCACCTGGCCTGTGCTTGTTCCCAGCCCCAGACCAGCCCCTGAACATAGACCAGCCACATGTATCATGCCTGCAATGGGATCAGCCCCACTGGTAGGACTGATAGAGCATGTGTATGGGGAGGGGCAGCAATTCAGTGTCCAGAAAGGCAGGGCCAACCAGTGTCCAGCCCATCTTATCTGCTACTTCCCACACTTGTCCCCAACACCCATGGCCCGCAATTCCAAAGCCACGGATGCAGTCACAGATGACTCATAGTTACATTCTCAAAGGCAATGCCAGGGTTCTGTGACTACTGTGACCACAGGAGTGTCACTAACCGATGAATCTGATTGATGTGATTAATGATATAATTAATAATGTGATTAATGACATAATTAATAATAAGCCTTTATCTTTTTTCCTGAGTAATACAGACCAGCACAAGCATGTGACCTTCTGAGTTAGGAGTTTTTGATATCAGAATAATTCATGAAATTTTGCTCCCTGGAATTTTACATTGAGTTGAGCTCCTGGTTGTGGAGCCTTCAGTTTCCCTGAGATTCTGCCCAAAGGGAGACGCCCTGTGTCTGCATGAGAGTGTGAATGTGTAAAGCAATTCTTCCCAGTGCTGGGTCACCCAAAGACTGCCTTCTTCAGGCCCGGGCAGGGAGATATGGTAGAAAATCGACAGAAAACTGAGGTTTTGCTTGTTTTAGCGAACATCCAGGCATCTTTAGGAGTTGGGCACTGCTGGCTTTTCTCAAAGGCATTTGAGAAGCATGGATGAGCCTGATCCTGGTGCCTGCCTACCTGAGTGAGGTCTGAGAACACTGTGCCTAACAGAGGAGGGGTAGTGGTGCTAGATTCCCGAGGGTGCTCCCCTGGACTGTGCATGACTCAGGTGATGGCCGCAGAATAATTCTGACACTTGTTGGGGTTGAGGATATACTAGGCGCTGAGTCGGCACTGACTCATCACAGTCATCCTTCACTCTGCTCACTTATTAGCAATTTGGCAAAAGATAGAAAATGTAATGGCTTCTATTTTTAAATGCGTGTGCAGGGATATTGTACCCAGAATCATTAAGTTCCAGTGTCTCTCTATAGCCTTTGGGTACTAGGATGACTCAAAAATATCAAATGGACTTGGTAATTAATTTCATAAATGTGTATATTTGGATTCTGACATAGAGAAAATAAACATTCCTTTAAAAATAGATATAGTTTTGAATTGACAAAGAATGTGTAAATATGCATGATCACATAGTAATTTTACTCTAAATTAATCATGTGAAAAGTTAGCAAAATGCAATACTTTAGGCGAACCATCATATCATGAAGTTATTTTTACTTCTGAGTCCAAGTTGGGTACCACAGAACCAGGAAGAAGATGAAACCTGCTTTGTAGGGTCACAAATCTTTGTTTCCCACCCAGAAGTGACTGATTTTGTGCAGAAATTGAACGTCTTTCCACATGGATTCTTTTCCCCTTACTACAGTTTTAAAAATGGCCCATTTTGGATTAATTTTAAAATATTTTTGGAATAAAATTTCCAAGCATTTATAAAAATAATGGAATAATCAAAATAAAGCACTTGAAATGGTCACCACTAAAAACTATGTTGGATCAGCGGCTGCTCTTTCAACTGGGCAGCTCACCAGATTAGCCTTGAAAACAGTGTGGAACTCCAGAATCGAAAACCTGCCTTGGGCCACCAGGACCACCCCTCCTGTTCTGGAGATGAAATCATGATGTTAATTGCAACAATGATCATGATCATTTATTGGCAGGAGGCATTCCTAAGGAGTCCAGAGGACAGGGAGTAAAATGAAAGCTTGTCTGCATAGTATCTCCATAAAATGGTCAAGCTTTCATTACCAAGGATGTTATACCTGTGACCCTGGGAGAGAGGCAGTGGTGGGCCTAGAGGGGCCACTACATGGTCTGGCACATTTATAGGGCCAATCACAGCTTGCAAGAGGATTGTGGCTGACATCATCAGATGCCTCCTCACCCTCAGCCCCCACTTCCTTCTTTCTATGGAGTCTGTGAAATCTGAGTTCCATGTCAATATCTAAAGAGCATTAAGGAGAACAGGGAGAAGACACCACACATTCACCATATGGTTATTGAAACGTGGTTTGCAGCTGTGTATGTCACCTTCCCACATTTTCTTTTTGTGGGGTTCAGGAAATACTTTTAGCAAAGGAATGAACTTAGTTCTGCATTTTCTTCCCTGCTGTTTCTGAAATAGCACTAGTTGAAGTTCATGATGAGGCTCCCAAAGGAGAAATATTTTCCTCAAAGATGACACCAGGACATTAGGGCACAGGGACGTGTGCACACACAACACCAGTGTGCCATGTGAAGATGGCCTGCTGGGCACCACCATTCAGATGCAAAGGAATGTTGGGTCGAAGGTACCTGGTCATCCTCTGTCTCTCTGATCTCCACCTGCACCCTGACATTCCAGCAGCCAGGGCTTCTGTACTGCCTTCCTTCATGACAGAGATGAGACAAAAAAGCAAGGGGCCATCTCCTTTTCAGATTTTAGCTTTTGAGTTAAAATTGGCAGTCACTGTCCCATCACACAGATAAGGAGCTCCATTCTCTGTATCAGGTCAACTTCCTTAGAAGCTGCTTCTGTTGCTGGTGGCCACATGTGTGTATGTGGGTGGGAGGGTAACTTCTTAGCTTGGGCTGTATTCAGTCATTACCAGGTTGACCCAGACTCCAGACTCTTCTAGAGCATAAGAGACTCTCAGAGTATCTGGCTCTTCCTTCCTCTCCTTCCTCTCTCTGCTTCTGCCCTGGCAGCCTATGCAGCTGGCATGTGTGACTTCACACCTCAGCTCCTATACCAACCCAAGACTCGGCCCCTCCTGGCCCAGGTTGCTGCTCTGTTGGGTTGAGTTCTGAGCACACAGGATTTCTGACTTTAGGAGCGCATCCCAGCATTGGTGAGCTGGGTGGCCAGGGCTCTCAGCTCCCTCCAGGGCACTCTAGGTCCATGCAACTGCAGAGCCAGCCCTCCTGTCTGCAGCGCCGGGGAGATCTCTGGTGGCCGGGGCAGTGGCTGGGCAGTACCCTAACTCCTTTCTTCCCTCTGTTGATGGCAAAGATTTGCATTGTGTCCACCTCTCTGGGATGCCCTCTCTGTCCTCTGCCCACCAGACTTGGATTCTTGGTGTTTCATGGGAATTTTTGGAGTTCAAGAAATCCTTTTCTTTCTCAAAGACTTGGCTCTTGCAGTTGACCTTCTGGCTCCCAAATCCAGTGGGTACCTTTTGTTTTGTTATGTTTGTTGGCTTTTTAAAGGCTGTTTGCTTTTTAAAAGCTGAGCAATGGCTTCTTGACTTTTAATTTCATCTGTTCTGACTCTAAAGCTGCACTGCCTCTGTTTTGGTTTAGGGAGAAATGGCCATTAGCTAGACACAAACTCACAGAAATTAAAAATGCACTGGGCTACAGATAATCCCAGTACATTAAGGGTATTTTATAGGATGTGATCCCACCCAGGAGCCTCTGTAAATCTCCAGTAAAGGCTACAGACTGGGAAGTCAGGACTCTCAGTTCTAGGAACCAAATATTACGAGAAAATCCTTCCCTGAGGTCTCCAAGTTTCAATGAGTGCAGAGATGGTCAGCTATTTCTCTCTATTGATATAGAGTCAATGTATCTGACTAATAATCACTTTAGGGAGAATGGCTGTGGCCTGTAAACTACTATGTCAAGAACTATTCTAGTGGGCAGATAGGAGGCTGTTTCTTGAAAAAAGTTACAAAAACTAGCTAACTAATCAATTAATTAATCATTTCATTTATTCATTAAACACCTAAGCATCAACACCAATGACAAGTGAATTTCTGGGCAAGGCAATTTTCCTCCTATGACCAAGAGCTGTAAGTGGAAAAGTCAAAGTGAAATATTACTGAATGTCAACATCAAACATAAAACCTTTAAGATGACTAATTGTTAATTCTAAACCAGAAGATATTTTGAAAAGTGGTCTAAGGGAGCTAATGGATTTCATAGTATAAAGTAATGAGCAAAGCAAGAAACACCCTGAAGAGATGTTTTCAGAGTTCAAGACTTAAACCCTTTAAAATCATTTTAAAGATAAAATTTTATTTTATGGAAATCATAAGCCATGTTACTACAAACCCAGTTCACCCTACTGCATATAAAATGGCATCACCTTGCCTCAAGGTAAGAAAATAAAGTTTACTGCTATTGAATCATACTAAAATATTCATCTGTCAGGACTTTGTCAACCATGGTTTTGATGGCATTTAAATTGAATTTAATATAAATTTAAAGGCATCTCCATTTGATGTAATGAATAATGTGGGGTCACCATCAACTTCAATTTTAATACCTTAAATAAAGTCAGTTCCAGCTGCCTTGATGCATTTATGGTAGGGAGTAACTTGTTATAATATATATTTTTAGCACTTTGTTATTTTAAATCTGCAAATAACACCAAGGGCAGAGGTACACTCTCAACTTTAATATCATGCTCTTGAATAGGGTCCGTGAGCAATTGCCAAGTGATTCCTGTCATCGGTCCTTTAGTGCCTGTGGAGGGAGGAGGGCCCCTGGCTGAGTTGCCACCTTGGAAAAAGCATATTTTAAATACACTAATGCGCTGCCTTCCATGCACAGGCCTTCTCTAAATATTTTCTACACGCACAATGGGAGAGGCCAGTACTTCTACTTTTTTGGCATAATATCTTCTTTTTATTTTGTACACATTTAGTTTTATTGTAACAAAGCAACTTGTACACCTTTAACATTTAAAACTGAGCATTATCTTTCATTTCCAGTGAAACAAAAAGAAAATTTAAAAATAAACAGGAACAAAATTACAATAGAGAAATGTCAATTCCAAATAAGATCCTACAGGTTCTACTGATTCTTCCATCGAATGGCAGGGCTCAAGTTATTATTAGGAGAGAATTTTATTTTAAAAGTATCATCTTAGACTGCAAGGATGTCCATTAAACGTCACAATTAAACACCCCAAAGGAGAAGCCATCTTGTCAAAATGCCCACTTAACCCACCCAAACATCTCAAACCCACCCCTTTGTTGGCCTTCTATAACCCCCCATTTTTAAAGTTTTTTTTGTTTGTTTTTGAAACAAGAGAAAGTAGACAGATACATGTTGGTAAATGTTAACTGTACATATTCACATAGAGACACAGTATAATCTCTGAGCCCAATATACAGAGAAAGGAGGAAAAGAGCTAGAATTCTATGCACTTCTACACAGGGGCCTAGCCACCTCCAGCTCCCAGCAGAGCTAAGGGAGCAGAAGGTTTTCTTTTTCCCCACAGAGCATGGTGGTGTTGATTCCATTACATTTGTTCTTGAGACAGGAAGAGATAAAAATGAATTTGGAACAGAAAGGGGCAAAGTTTCTTTTCCCACTGTATCTGCTCAAGGTATATCCCCCTTCCCCCACAAATAAGGTGAGAACTATGGAGTAAAAGGAGAGAAAAGAGATCTCAAAAAACAGGGCAACAGAGCACAAGGTGGGGGGAAGAAAAAGAAAAAAAGACTGCAACTTGCTCCCAGGGACTGGAAAAAATTCAAAAAGGTTGGAATCCATCAGTGTTCATTAGTCATCTTCTCCTTCATCTTCCTCTCCTTCTTCCCTCTCATCAGCATCTTCATCTTCTTCACCTTCATACTCATCCCCTTCTTCATCAATATCTTTCAATCCTTCCTCTTCTTCATCATCATCATCATCTTCTTCTCCTTCCCCTTCTTCATCATCCATGTCAGGAACCAAGTAGTACTGTAACGGATTGGCCAAATGCCATCTTTGATGACTTCTCCTAACTCATCTGCACCTGCATTAGAATGGTCAGTAAACCAGGTAAAGAAGCTTTCTGGTTCTTCATGCTGTCTCTTCCTGCTGGCTTTATTCTGTTTTTGACTTGAACGTTTTGTCAAATCCTTTCCAGATTTCCATTTGATTTCAGTGGACTTTGAAGATGGATCACCACTCTCATTCAGATGAAACTCTTTGGAGAGAACTTTATTTTCGAAGTAAGGATTTTCATCAAAATAATTTTGACCTCTTCTGAAAAAAAGTTTTGGCAGAGTTTGTTATATTTCTGTTCTACTTTCAAAATCTCCTCACTGGCTTGTTCATTAAGTCTGTCCATTTCATTTTCTACTTCTATATGTTCAATCGCTTCTTCCTGTTCTTTTTCTCCCGTTGGCATGCCCTGAGGGGTCTGGCTTGGGGGATGGAGTCATTTCTTTGTTTGAGGTGGGAGCGAGGACTGGCGTTTGGGGGCCATGCTGTGAGGAAAGTCCAAGGATCTGATCGCTGGGAAGTCACCGGGCTGGAAGTTGTGCTGAGACTCTTGGCATAATATTTTCTTACCATTGTTTTGCTGTTCAAAAAAACAGCTGATAAAATCTACTTTTCAGAAGGAGGAGTCTGCTTCATTTCTTGGGGGATTGGCTCACTAATAGTCTAAAGTGTAAGTTGTAGAGATTGTTTTGGTATTTGGTGTCTGTGTCTGTGTGTATCTACTGCCTCTAAAGAGATGTCCATTCATCAACATGACCTTGAGACACGAGTAAGCTATTTAAATAATTAAAAATTGCCTTGGGAACATTTAGGAGGATAAAAAAGTGACACACATAAAAATCAATAGTCTTTCTATGGACCTGTAACAACCACTTAGGCATAAGAAAAGAGAAAGTCTCAGTTAAAATGGCAACTAAGAACGTGAAATTCTTATGCATAAACTTGATAAGCAATTGCAAACTCTATGTGGAGAAACTTTCAAATACTTTCAAAAGCCTATGTGGAAGACTTGACCCAATGGGAAGGTATCCCTTGATCTTTGATAGGAAGACTCAATTCCATGTGAGTTAGCGTATGAATTGAGCACCAATCCAATACACATGCCAGTATTTGTCATAGCGGTGCAATTACTTCTAAATTTTTATGGACAAGTAATTGTGCAAGAATTTCTAAAAAATCTCTATAAAGGATGAGTAAGGAGGAAGGGGATTGCCAGGCCTACCAGATATGGTTCTAGAGCATGGCTAGATAAATAGGCCAGGGGACAGAGGAGGAAACAGATCAAGAAAACAAGCGACTTTCGTTTCTGATAAAGGTGGCATCTCATATTATCAAGGCAAAAATGAATAACATCAAAGGAACTAAATAGGAATTTAAAAAAATGACAAAATTGGACCCATATCTCACTACAGACAACAGAATAAAGTACAAATAAATGGTCAGAGAACTATAAAAAATTAAAATGACACCACAAGCCTATTAGAAGAACACATGGACATTTTTTTTAAACCTGAGTAGTGAAAACTTTCCAACTAGAACTCAAATAAAGATTAAATGAAGAAAATTTAATGAAGTCAACAGTATATAAATGTTTGCCTCCCTCCTCCCACCCTAGAACAGTATGATGAAAAGCAATGGCACACGGAGGAAAGTACTAACAGCTCTTACCCTCCTGTAAGGGCTCAAAACCCTCATTTTAGCGTGGTACTAATAAAAACCCTTATTGATAATACGTTTTAAGCAATCAAGGAACAAAAGAGTGAAACAGTCAATGAAAAAATGTGCAAACATCAAGAAGTGACACTGTATTGAAAAAGCATGCAAATTTCTTCTTAAAACATGGATATATATTTAATGCCATTTGTAGTAAGAGAACTATTACACTATGGAGGGGATTGGGCACTCTCTAGCTAAACTATATGAAGTCCTGATGATGAAACAGTCACTCAGGAGATGAGTGGGGATGGGAGAGGGGATAGAAAGGAAGAGAGAACTCTGCATAGGATGAGCATTTTTTTGCAAGAAGAAAATGTTTTACGTGGTCAAAAATATAATCACATTTTAAAAAATATAAAGGGCAACCCTAAAACTGAACACAAACAGGAACAAATGTTTATTTTCAATTTACAGTTGGGAATCAAGGGTCAACCTAATTTATATGTGGATTTTTAACTGCCAGAGTAGTCGGTGCTCTTACTCCCAGCATTATTCAAGGGTCAGTTGTATAATAAACTAATATAAGTACAGAAGAAAAAAATAACCATTTTGAGTACTTTTAAGCACTGTCCTCTGTGGACCCTTAGCAGAATATCGTCTAGGGCAGTGATGGTGAACCTATGATACGCATGTCAGAGGTGACACTCGAACTCAGTTTTTTGGTTGATTTTTCTTTGTTAAATGGCATTTAAATATATAAAATAAATATCAAAAATATAAATCTTTGTTTTACTATGGTTGCAAATATCAAAAAATTTCTATATGTGACACGGCACCAGAGTTAAGTTAGGGTTTTTCAAAATGCTGACACGCCGAGCTCAAAAGGTTCGCCATCACTGGTCTAGGGCCAGCATAGTATGTTGTCAAGAAATATTTTACGATGGTTTTAACACATGAATTGATTATCACATAGAACAAAGAGCAAAAGTACATGATAAAAAGTAAGACTACTTTTGCCTGGTAATGGAGTGTGTTTATCTGTTTAGCTTTTGGTATTGACCGACTTCATAAAGGACACACTTTTTTAAATGTGCAGGATAAATGAGGCTATTTGTTTTATTCTTTGTCAATAAATGATGATATAAGTGGATTGAGAGGTCAAGAAACAGAATCTAGACTAATAATTACAAATGTCCTTATAGAAAAAGCTCAAGCAAATAAAAGAGAAGCATAATTAGACATAAAATTAAAGAAAATTGTTTTTTTCTTGAAAAAAAAAACAACCTACAGATTTTAAGTGCTTAGGATTTTTCAGGCAGAAATAATGCTTGCAGTTTTATTATTTTTAATTATGGAGATGCAACAAAAGTTAGTGTTCTATAAAGGAAACAGATATTAGGCCTCTCCCAATGTCACAGCTGCACAGAGACTGAGGAAAATACACTCTAATTCTAACATCTTATACCCAATGAAGACAAAGGAAAATTGTTGTCATGGAGGGCGCCTGTGTTCCCTATACCCCCTTTCCAGAGTTTTCAGGTGGCCCCTTGTGCCTCCCCTGTATGGCCACGCCGCTCAGAGGGCTGGCTGCTTGCCCAGCAGGCAGGAGGCCTGACTTTTATAGGACTAACTCCATTCCATGCCTGACCCCTAAGAGGCATGAGAGTTTACCCAATTCAGACAGTGAGACCTTAGGAGAGATTTGTGGAGGCTGCTGGGAAAACATTCTGATTGTGGCACAGAGCCATTTTCCATCCAGAGGGCAGGACTAGGGAGGAAGCTCGCAGTGCTGCGGGACACTGGCCACCCCATTGTGACCATGAGGGCTTCCAGCCGGGGACAACACTAATTCTCCATGTCTTAACAGCAGTTCTCAACCTGTGGGTCGCGACCCCTTTGGGGGTCGAATGACCCTTTCACAGGGGGCGCCTCAGACCATCAGAAAACACATATATAATTACATATTGTTTTTGTGATTAATCACTATGCTTTAATTATGTTCAATTTGTAACAATGCAATTGGGGGTCACCACAACATGAGGAACTGTATTAAAGGTCGCGGCATTAGGAAGGGTGAGAACCACTGTCTTAGCACAAGAGGCAAATCAGACCTCAGTGCACAACTAGTTGGTCCCCCTTGTTCCAGCCTGTTGGTGTAGGGCAAGCATGTCAAACTCAAAGGCTAACTTCGGTCAAATAAACACGGTTTAAGTTTATGTGGGCAGCAAAAAAACAAAAGCTTAAATTTTCATAGAAACGTAGGTTTATTTCAATAGAGACATACTGAATACAAATGGCTGAAATAAATGAGTAATCGTTAACATAAAATAATAGAACATTTTAATAAAAATTAATATTATAGTAATCAGCCATTAGCAAACGTTGTAGTAGAATATTGTAAAAATCAAGTTACAAAATTTTTATTAAAAGGTTTCTTACCTACTGTTATATTGGCTGGGCTGCAAAAATATTCCTTGTGGGCCGGCCGCAGGCTGAGAATCTGACATGCTTGGTGTAGGGCCTTTGTTACTATAGCGAAAAACTTCTCATTGACACAGGCATGCCACCTGGATCACACGGTTCACACAGCATGCTACTTTTTTGAAAAGCAGAACTTTTTGATAGGATGCCTAGGAAGAGTAGGTGTTGAAGCAAACAGGAATGGGGAGGACAGGCCAAGACTCAGCAGAGGGCATTGGAAAGTGACATTGAGTAAATGCAAAATGCTGCAGGAGAGGTGGTGGCCAATGGGAGCAAGATGGAGAACCTGGTTCCTCAAAGGAGGGTGGTGTGCGTCTTGGCTCTCAAGTTTCATCAGGAAAAGCTGGGATATTGGGAGATGGTAAAAATGGACTAAAATTTTATCTCTTCAAGGTCTTACCCAAGAAGAAGCTGTGAACTTCATCTTATCTGCCTAAAGGATGAGAAGATCCAGAGCCAGGAAGGGAAGCCCGCCACTCAAGCCCACTATGAAGCAGCCTGCAACAGTGTGGCCCACAAGGTGGTGAAGCTGGGCTTGGGGGCAAAGTCACAGTGATGATGGTGCTGAGAGGGCAATGAGGGCACTGCCACCCAGGAACATGGCAAGGAATTGACATCAAAGGTTCACTTGTATGTGTACCCATTACGTGCATTTTGTGTACTCATGGGGGACGCTCTCATGACTGTAAATAGGTCCCTTTGTTTCTAAAAATAAAAATTTTATCTTTTGTGAAGAGATAAAATGACTTTAATTTTTAACTTTAATAGTAAAAATATCAACTAAGCAATTTCTAAACTTAAAGTAGCCATGTGAAGAATTAAAGGCAGGATAAATATATCTTGCAGATTCCCAGAGAAGATAAAGTAAAAATAAATCAGATAGCAAAAGATAGCAAACATCAAAGACATTTTTTAAGTCAAAAATAATTGGCCAAAGGCCTAACATGTAATTTTGTAATAAGAGTTGAGTAAAAGGAATGAAACATGTACATATATAGAAAAGACACTGAAGTGGAAGATCTAAGCCAATGACTTGCAACAGGTGTGCCTCGAGAATTTTAAAACATGCAGTGCCTGACTGTTTAGAGCAGGGGTCCTCAAACTTTTTAAACAGGGGGTCAGTTCACTGTCCCTCAGACCATTGGAGGGCCGGACTATAGTTTAAAAAAAAACAAACAAACTATGAACAAATTCCTATGCACACTGCACATATCTTATTTTGAAGTAAAAAAACAAAATGGGAACAAATACAATATTTGTATTTGCATGTGGCCCGCGGGCCGTAGTTTGAGGACCCCTGGTTTAGAGGCACTGACCTCTTTTCCCTTAGATCGCAAAATAAAAAATGACGTCAATGCAACAATAGCTGTCTGATGTTAATGAATCAAAACTATACCTATTCTTTTGTCACATTGGCAAAAAATATAACATATTGTGTTGTATACCAAAGAATTTTAGTAATTAGTTTATGTGTGCCATGAGATTAAATTTAAGAGCTAGTCAAATCACATAGGTGATTTTACTTTCTTTCCAGTTTTTTTTTTGTAATGGATGAGTTCATTTATAGCTATGAACGTTGCCAAACTTGAATATATTGATATATATTTATTTTTACATGTTTATTTATACATATTTGTTACACACTTACGAAAACTATGGAAACATATCTTTGGTTTTATCTCATGAATAATGGAGTTTGCCAGTGGCCTAGCTTCTTGGCCATGGTGTGTCCACCTGTTGTACCATCTCATTCGCACACTGCAGTGTCCCAGGCTCTGAGGAGGTGATACTAACAGTGACCACCAGATCATTCCTCGTCTTCTTGGATGAGTGGGTCCCCTGATAAAGAAAACCCCATGTGACCAATGACAAAGGCCTTAGAG
Source organism: Myotis davidii (assembly GCF_000327345.1). Lineage (NCBI taxonomy): Eukaryota > Metazoa > Chordata > Mammalia > Chiroptera > Vespertilionidae > Myotis > Myotis davidii. The sequence goes on along the minus strand of NW_006289813.1, from coordinate 9,344,497 downwards.
GCACTGGGCTTCCGCTGTGGATCCCAGCTGGTCTCCATCTGAGAGGGAAGAAGGGTGTGGGTCCCGGGCTCACAGAGTCACTCACCATGCATTGAGCACCCTCGGGAAGCTGCCGTAGCTGCAGTGTGGATTCGGGGTGCCCTGTCCTGCAGGGGCTCTTCACTCCAGGCTTCCATAACAATGCAAGCCGGTCATTAGTAGTGACCACACATGCTGGCCCCCCTTGTCACCCGAAAGAGTTCGTTTTCTAAGAAGAAAATATGTCACATTCCTCTATGCCGGGTGGAGGAGGTCAGTGTTCGTGATGGAAAGTGAGAAATCTGGGCGACGTCATCAGCAGAGCCTTGCAGGCAGGTCTCACACACGCTGGGACAGCTGCCGCAGGACGAGGAGCGCGTCTTCGCCACGTGCCCGCGCCACTTGCTGATCACTTCTAGGGGGAGAATGTCACACCAGTGGTTACTTAGAATATGTGAGAATGTGGCCTGGTTTCCAAAATAAGCTGCTGGTAATTCTCGCTGTATTTAATGTCCAGCTGTTTTGTTTATTTTTTTTCCCCTGTGGTTTTTTTGTTTCTCATTCAACATCTGGAGGAGCTCATTAAGTTAGGGGATGATGCGAAGGTTGAGAGAGTGTCTTCTAATTAAAGGAAAGAAAACTAATTAGGAATACATCCAGAGAGAAGGGAAAACAGCAATTGTTTTTCTTAACACGCAGGGCGACTGGATGGAAGAAAAGGTGTGTCACTCACGTGTGGAAATCCACGTAAACTCATGAATCAAAGTGTGCAGATATCATAGAAGGGCTCCGTGTCCTAAATTTGGCCTAATCCAAACTTCTTTCTTCTTATTATTAATAAGGTCATGTAATCTTGACTACTGCAGTAATTGCATTTCTCATGTTTTCTCCTTACCATCATCATAAATTTTTAAGTGTCACAAAATGGCCATTATCTCTGTATCTCTACTCTGTACTGACCCCTCTCCCTCTGGGTATCCCTTGAATTCCTCAGAGGAAGACCCCACATCATCCCCACTCTCCACCTACACTGTCATACTAACCCTTTTGGTTTTTTTCCAAGAGGCATTTTAATAAAAGTTCCACAATGTCTCATTCATGCTTTAAAATCTTTTATACTGGGTTTCCCCAAAGCAGCTTGAGGGAAGGGTTTAGGGTTGGGAGTTTGTCTCGGGGGTGGTCCAGGAGGCCTGGTCAGGTATAGAAGATTGGTTCTCCTCGGGACATGCCTGAGGGGGCCCACAGCAGGTGAGCAAGCTGGAGTATTTATTCACAGATCTGGATATCTGTGGTGTAGGGACCACCTGGTGTATCTCCAACAGTGGAGGAGCAGGCTGCAGAACTTGTTCAGGGACATCATCCATGGCCGCGGGGATGTCTGAAGCTGTTGAACACAAGGATGAACAGGGAAGCAGGGCCCAATCTTTTGTTTTAAAAATGCAGACGCTGCCCAGCTGGCGTGGCTCAGGGGTTGAGCATCGACCTATGAACCAGGAGGTCACGGTTTGATTCTTGGTCAAGGCACATGCCAGGGTTGTGGGCTCGATCCCCAGTGGGGGGTGTGCAGGAGGCAGCCGATCAATGATTCTCTCTCATCATTGATGTTTCTATCTCTCTGTCCCTCTCCCTTCCTCTCTGAGATCTATATCTATATCTATCTATCTATCTATCTATCTATCTATGCAGACGCAGCTCTGGCCTGTGTTGCTCAGTGGGTTAGGCATTGTCCCATACACCAAAAGGTTGCTGGTTCGATTCCTAGTCAGGGCACGTGCATGGGTTTCAGTTTGATCCTCAGTAAATCAGCTGAAATCCAGGAAGGAAGGAGCTGATTGATGTTTCACTGACACATTGGTGTTTCTCTTTCTCTCTCCCTCTCCCTCTCTCTCTAGAAAAAAACAATTAAAAAATCTTTTAAAAAATGCAGACACATTTTGCTTTTGTGTCATCAAAATTTAAGCTTTAAAAAATGTTTTACATGTTGTCACACAGCATGACTCTGTCTACAAAGGGAGACCTGTATCCCCCTCCCCCGCCCCCTGCCAACTGCCATGTGACAG
>NW_006289813.1:9335265-9342385 GCF_000327345.1 Myotis davidii | reverse complement strand
CAGGAATCACCTGGGGAAGGAGGAAGCAAATGTTCCCAGGAACTCTGAGCATCTTTACACCCACAGTGATGAGCACACAGGACCCAGATTATTCTGACAAAATAGGTGCTCCTCCCGTTAACCCTGTCTAAAAGGAACATTTTCTTGTCGGTGCATGATTGTCTGCTTCAGACTCCCAATGGGAGGGTGTAGAACCATTGCCAGGGTGAGGGAAACTTCCAGAAGCCATTGGTGTAGCACCAGCGGGTTGAGATCTTCTTAACACATTTCACTTGTGATCTTTTAAAGCTGTCAGACCAGAATGATTTTCAGTCACTTTGCTCTGGAGTGGATTTAAAATCATGTCCCAAAGGTGGAAGATTAATAGATTAAAAAGGCAAAGTATTAACCTAGCCCATCGTCCTGTCTCCTTACCCATAAGATACAGTATCACTGTCATGCGACTGTGGCAGGTCTTCAATGAGGCGTCAGCGGGCCTAGAGCTGGCTTCCCAGCGAAGCGCCCACTGACTGAGACCCAACTGCTCCCTGTGTGGCTGGATGTGGGGAAGAGGAGGCAGGGCCACCATCTACAACACAAGGAATATTTGCAATTTTCTTGAGAGAATTAAGTATTTTTCTTCATTGTTTAATGTTGTTTCCCAGGGAAGGATGAGGGCAATGCTAAAGGTATCATTCTCTTCAACATTTTGCTGCAAAGGATGTGTGGGTAGGAATGAGAATTTAGATCAACAGCCATGAGAAACCCTGCCAGCTAACGGGGGTTTTTGAATTGAATTTTCAGAACTGCTGCTGTGTTCAGGGAGGCTGAGGTTCTTCCTCCTACATTTTGTAGCTTCGTGGTCAATTTGTGAGAAAAGAGCAGCTTTAATTCCTCCTTCAGACAAGGCAAAACTCTTCTCATCTGAGAACTCAAGTGTCACTGAGTGCCGGCCGGTGTCAGGATGAAAGTGTGGCCCTGTGCCCCCTGCATCCCTCTGGGCGCTCACTCCACATGGCCCCTGTCCAGGCAACTGTGTGAGTCTCCACTGACAAGCGGCTGCAGGGCACAGCCTCCACCCTTCCTCTCTCCTTCCCTGGCACACAGTGGGCACTCAATAATTGCTCCATGCATGGGGGCATGTTTGGGTGAATCCACACTCTACTTAGAGTCTGTACACGCATCCTGGAGCCATCTTATATACCCTAAGAAATGCTTTGTGATTCACTCACACACATGGATTGTGCTGGAATATTTTCTTCTGTGCTTTTCAGAAATCTTATAAGACTTTGTACTTTAGACACCACCTTGAGATCTGACTTCCCCTTAGGAGGGGAGCGACTGCAGAGAGCCAGACAGACCCTCACAGCCAATACTTCCTTTATACTTGTAACAAGCGCTGGCCAAGCAACGCTCACGTGGAATTTTGAATGCTGATGGAACGGGCTCAGCTCAAAGGTGTGTTTTTTCTTCTGAAATGTCAGAAACAAAAAAATTCTTCCAGAAGCCCCTCAACGATCTTGCCCTCTAAATCACTAGGATGTCTGAAGTCTAGTGTCACAGGAACCATATTTTCTATGGCATTCTTTCAGAGTACGTTCCTGGAAAAGTACTTTGGGGCCAGAATCTGAAAGTCTTAGGAATTATTATTATTTTCATTTCGCCATGAGGCAATGGGGCAGAACGGCGTTGGGGGCCACGTGCCAAGTGTGGTCTCTGCCGCGGCTCCAGCCTGTCTTGTCTGGAAAGACCCCCGGCTGCAAGGGCCTGGGGGGCTGGGCTTCACTTGCATTGGGGCTCCATTCTTTCTGAGGTCAGGCTCCAGGGAGACTGGGGAGAGGTTGCCACTCTGCCTTCCCTGGGCCCTGTGTGCGTCACACATAAACTCCCATAGCACAAGTTAGGAGGGCGTCCAGCAGCGTGGCCAACTTAGTCCTGCTCTTTGTTGTGAGGCCAGCCTGGCTCCTTGAGTCTCAGGGACAAGAGGAGACCAGTGAGGGTGCTGGTCTAAGGAGCTGGATTCTCCTCCTATGAGACAGGCTGCCCTGGTCTAGGTCCTGAGGAGGTGGGGCAGTTGTCAGGTACTTGGGGCCACCTCACATGGTGACAGAAAGAGAAGGTGCAGACGATCATTTCTCAGGACATGGTCTGGTGGAGAAGGCCCTCAGCAAACGTTAGCTGATGTGGTTGTGATCATTTGGAAGGTGGGTGAACACCTTAGAGGTATAAATGGGTGGAATGTGTGCATGTGTGTAATCGTATGGTAGGCACACACTGCTTATGCATGTTGCCAATAGAAAAGACTCTCATCTTCCTTGTTTAATGCCCATGAGATCAAAGTGTATGTAAAACCTGCTTTCCTTTCTCTCAAAAGTATGTTGTTAAGATCTAGTCATCTTATAGTTGGAGCTGGGCATTTTCCATTAACATGTGCATAAATTTCATCACTGCACATACCTGGGTGTCAGTTTTCCTGACATGGGTGAGCTCCAGGAGCAGGGCCTCACCTGTCTCCTCACTGCTCCTTCTCATGTCCAGGGCAGGAGCTGGTGCCACTGAAGCCCATCCAAGTGAATGAATGAATGGCCAAGTGAATGGAGGAGTGAGTGAATGAATGAGTGAATGAATGATTGAATGGATGAGTGAGTGAGTGGGGAACTATTGCCCAGAGTCAAACACAGACACCCTGTGTTTTTTCTCTCAAGGAGCTGGTGGGCTGAGAAAAGAGTGTTATTCCAGGGGCTGGCGTACATGCAGGTGCCGTGCTGCGGACAGGAGAAAGGATTGCTTGGGTCTGCCAGGCATGGGGAGGCAAGGAAGACTTCATGGTGGAGGGAATGAAAAAAGAATCCCGTTTTTTGCCTCAAGCATGTGTTGCAGAGGCTTTGTGGTGTGAATGTGGTAGTGTCCCTACCAGGCACCTCTCTGAGCGGGGAGGGCAGGATGAGCTCCTGAAGGAAAGTCAGGAGGAGGACTACCTCTTGGCATCTGGGCAGGGCTGGCATGGGAGGCAGGTTTAACTAACGAGGGGAGGACAGACTTCCCTCCAGTGCTGTCACAGGCACGGTTCCCAGCTCATGCTGATTGAAAACCATCACAGCCCGGGAGTGTACTCCGATGGGGTGAGGATGAAGGGGGGAAGGCGGGAGAGATAAGGAGCATTGAATGTGAAAGCTGGAAATGGGTCCAATTTAGAGCTGTGGGTTTTCAACCTGCCCACTCACTGCTGGGCTGTCGCTGGATCGGCTTCCACCTCTGTAGGGCCAGACGCATCAAGTCATTACTAAGAAAGGTTTTATTCCAGCTAAAATGCAGGTATGGCAGGCTCATGTGTCCCCATTGATTCTGACTTTGTACCTGGATATGTGGAGCTGAGGGGACCACGTGGCTGGGAGATAAGGGGAAGCAAGAATACCAGCAGTCCTGGAAGGTTTGATCTGGGTCAGCACAGGCCTGGGCCAGGATGGGGAGCAGACCGGGACGCCTTCCCAGGGTGCCCTGTGGAGATGGGTTGGGGGCTCCTTGTCTTTATGTGGAACCCTGGCCAGGTGCCAACCATGGGTTTCTCTGTGGGGGTGCACATGCTCCTGACCCTACGACGTGAAGTGCACAGCAGCACCCTCTTGGTGAGCCTGCTACGTGCCTTTTGGAGGGTGTTGGGGTCTCTGTATGTGTGGTCGCGGTGCTGGGCCCCTTACTCTCTGTGCATCCTGTCCTGCCACTTCCCAGTCAGTCCCCTGCCTTCATCTCAGGAGAGCTGTCTTGTGTGTCAGGACATGAATAGAACACAAAACAAACGGGTCAACGAAGAACAGGCTTGTGCAGGGGCGACTCTGAAAACAAATTCCTGACCCAAGTTGAAGGAGAAACTCCCGTGTGGTGGGAACCCCAGCTGCCCTAACAGACCCAACCTCAGACCCTGGATGGGCCACAGGTGTGGTGGGCAGAGGGCAGGCAGCACCAGCTGTCCTGGGGATGGCCTTCCCCCCATGGAAGCAACTTCGAACTGACCACGCCCCTTTCAGTGTCTTGCTTAGTCTCCTCGGAGGCCTCGAATTTCCATCCACGCCTCTCCCTCTCTCTGCTCTATTTTCCTAAGAAGTTTGCTCCCAAATTTTCCCTGATTCCCTCATTGTGGGTGAGAAAGATGAGGTCAGCTCAAACCCAGGACAGCTTGGAGCCACAGCGTGGAGGGAGACAGTGAGGAGCTCCCGCCTTTGTCCCTGCTCTCTGCATCCTCACTGAACCCATCCTGATGGCTCAGTGACCTTTCCTGGGTACCCCAGAGAGGCACAAGGGCCCAGCCACTTCCCCCACAGATAGACTCACTGCCCAGAGTGCCTGCTTTGATGTCTTTCTTCTTCACCCACAGCCCTTGCGGATGGAGACAGTTCAGCATTACTGCAATCTCGCCCTCGGTTCTCATGTCACCTTCTCCTCTGTGCCTTCTCCTTTTACTTGTCTTACCAGGACACCCACCACTAGATGTAGGGCCCACTCTAATTCCGGAAGGTCTCATATGGAGAACCCTACCGTATTTACATCTGAGAAGTCCCTTATTGTGAATCAGGTCACTGCCCTCTCAAATTCACCTGTTGAAATCCTAACGCCCAAGGTGATGGTGTAGGGAGGTGGGCCTCTGGGAGGTGACTAGATCATGAGGGTGGAGCTGCCAGGATGGGCTAGTGCCCTTATAGGAGAGACCCTAGGGAACTCCCTCTCCCCTCCCGCCAGGTGAGGACAGCAGGAAGGAAGCTGTGTGTGCCTGGAAGAGGGACTCTGTCACACCCAGTCACCCTGGCAGTATCTTGAACACCCAGCCTCCAGAGCTGTGAGCCATACATTTCTGCTGTTTATAGGCCCACCAGTTGGTGGCAATTTGTTATGGCAGCTGAAATAGACTAAGCAGTTACCTTTTGAGGTTCCAGGCGAATGCCTCTTTTGGAGGGACACTTTGTGACCCCCTATGGTGAGGTTGCCCTAAATGGTGACTTACTGAACTATCAGAACGCTGTGACCTCAGCAGCTCTTGTTTTTCTTCTTGTATGTTTATCTTGTCAATTTGTTAAGTATTTCATAATAAACCAATCAACACACTTTCTATGGCAAGGGCAGAAATTTAAGTCAGCTATTTAAAACTCCATGTCAAAGGGATTTTGTAAAAAAATATTTCTTGCGTGCATATTTTCTTCAATTTTTTCCTTTGGGCTTTATTTTTCATTCTGTCTTGGGAATTTGAGACTATCTGAAAATCCTTTGAGATAATGGATGCATTTTAGATCAGGAGCCGCTGCTCTGAAAAATTATCGTCCCCACCAGAATAAAGCTTTCTTGCGTGAAAAAAAACTGGCCCAGCTTCATTCCAGATATCTCCAGAGTGCTGGTTTTTGACCTCAGTCTTTCTGTGTTTTGGTTTCCTCTCATTTAAAGTGGGAATTAATAAAAACGGAATCTCTCTGTTCACCGTAATGATGTCAGGGGCTCTGGGTGAATGCAGCATTAGTGCATGAGGGCTAGCATTCCCCCGGGGGAGATTGACACAAAGGCCATATGAGAAACAGGCTGAGCTGCAAGGGTGCCAGCTGCGCACGGTTACTGTCAGGTGGGTAAACCTTGGCTCCACCTGGGAGCGTAGGAGAAGCTGCTCTTGCTGGACCCAGGATGACTCAGGCTAAGCTCTTGGCTCTGCCCCCAGGGCAGCCCCTCACTCCCCTGCTCTGTTGCCTAACTAGCTCCATTATTACATGGCAAGCCGCTGGAGCACATTTAGTTCCCTTGTGAGTACTTTTAAGGAAAAGCTCAGATTTGCCAAGAACATCCAGGACTCTGGGTGCCTTTTGTTTGAAGACTTTGGAAAATTAGATTGCATGCCTTGCTCCATAATTTCTACTTCAGAAGATAAGGCTGATCTGGGGAAATGTAATTTTGACTAATTTATTGGCAATAGTTAGACTCTTCTCCCTGTGACACATCTGCAGATCATTTCCCCCCACGAATTGTTTTGGGGTTTCCTAGTTATCAAAGCCCCGACACATCTGCCGGCCGCATGAGCGTAGAGCACATGCCTGCCCCAGGCCCGCTGGCCCGGCACCTTGTGTCCACCCCCTGATGTGACGGGGACATTTCACACGCAGCAGGGGAGCTGAGAAGCCTGCCCTTCTTATCTTTCTATGGTATTTGTCACTGTGATGGGATCAGTGGTGAGAAACTGGAGGTCACAATTTGGAGTTAATATCAGGCAGTTCTTCGGAAAGCACCAGTTTCAAGGTCAACTTGGTTGATCTCATTTAGCCAAACTCAGCCCAAGGAGTGGTGTTGTCCGAGGCTGCACCTGGAACTTCCCCTCGCACCAGCTTCTGGCTATTACCCACGTGCCCGGTAGTTCCAAGGATACGTCACTCCTTACCTCGCCTGCTAATGAGTCTGAGATTGCAGTTGCTGTGCCTGCCCAAACCCAGGGAGGCATCTGATGGATAAATAACAGAGTAACCAAAACAAGGCTTTTGGTTCCAGTATTCTTGCAAGAAACAAAGAAAGCATGAAAGAAAAAAAAGCAGTTCTCACGACACAAAAAGCAAACAAATAAAAAAAAATGGTGAAAAGCCCCACCTAAGCAGTTACCCACCTGAGAGCAAAAGTTCAGGCCATGTCTGTGGTCCAGGCTGCTTGTGGCAGCTGCCCCAGGCCTAGTGCCCAGGGCTCCCAGGAGGTGGACATCCGCAGCTGCCCTGGGTGGACAGGCAGGTGAGGACATCTCCACAAGGCCACGGTCCTCTTAGAGTCTAAGAGGTCGGAAAACTCATTAGTCAACAGAAACTATATAGGTAGGCACGCTGTTATTAACTTAATTAGGGTACTCCTAAGGCTTAGGAAGAGCCACACTCAAGGGGCCAGAGAGCCGCATGTGGCTCGCGAGCCGCAGTTTGCCGACCACCGTACTTAGACCATTGTGGTTCGATCAGGAATTCATTCCCACCTGGACACCCGGAAACTGGCCAGCTGTGGCCATGATGAGTCCGTGGGGCATGAGGTCAAGATGCTCAGTGTCGAATGTCCACATGTGCCCCCACATCACAGCTCAGTCTGTCCCTGAAGGAAGGACAAGGCAGAACGGGGAGTGGGGGTGAGGGTAGGGAGCTGT
>NW_006289813.1:9301850-9335164 GCF_000327345.1 Myotis davidii | reverse complement strand
CCACAGACAGAAAATATGAGCCTCAGTGGCAAAGTCTTGAGTGATGGAGTCCCCCTCTTTGTGTGGACTCTGCCTCTTTATTACTTTTAGGGATTCTGCCAGGCAGGCAAACAGCCAAGGGCAGGAGCCCAGCACGTGGTGCTGTGTTTACTGGGGATCAATGCCCTCCTCTCTGCTCCTCCCTTTCCCCCCTTTCTCTTTCCCCCCTCCCCACCCACCCCATCCTGTCTTTCTCTCTGTCTCTCCTCAGCCTCAGTAACTTTGCACGGAGCCCTCTTCTCTTGCTTTTCCTTCACACGAGTGATTCTCACTCAGCAGCGCAGCCCCATTCTCAGTGCCTCTCCTCGTCGGAGCCTTTCCTGACGCCCAGGATTGGGCTCCCACTCAGACATTTTTCTGTGCTTATTTCAGTGTCTGTGGCCTTGGCAGATGCCACCAGGGCACTAGTAGGCGCTTTTGAATTCAGGTCATGACCCACCCCTGGCTCAGGTGTTCTTGTGTCCAGTTTACATGTGGGGAAACTGAGGTTAAGGATGGCATGCTACATATGAAGTCTCTTATATAACAATGGTTACAGCCACAGTGGGAGCCCAGTCCTGAAGGAAGGTGCCGGGCAGCCGAGAGCGAAGATGCCAAGAGTAGCCCAGTCACCAAGAAAAGTGACTTCTTCCTACGAGAAGGCTGGAGGCCCAGTCACCTGTCCTGGGCAGGGCCGCCCCTCTTCCCTTCCAGGTTTTGGAGAGTGAAGCAGAGGTGTTAGGCAGGGTCCATGTCCTGCATGGAACCAGAGACCACAGGAACCCCTATCTATCCATAGCTCACCCTGAGCTATGTCCCGAATCTGGGACCCTTTCTAGGGAAATAGAAATGTGGGACAAGTGTCCGAGTGTGGACAGAGCCTGCTTCAAACTGCCCATTGCTCCACAATACACAGCACCCACGTGCCATCCCACCGGCATGTGCATTTTTCTCATTGGTAACTGCTCCCAGGTAGCACGGGCGCCTCCGCACTCCAGCCATGAGTTCCGTGCACCTGTTTGAACCTGTGATTTCCTGGAGTCATCTCCCTTGACAAGCTGGGGGAGCTCTCCTCGAGATGGGGTGACTGTTTATAGAGGGAGCTCTGCCACCCCTCTTCAGTTCATTCAGCACCAGATGTCTTTAATTACTGCCATGCACGCTGAACACCCTGCGTAGCCATTTCCCCTTTAGCAAGACCGTGTGTGAGTGCGTGTGTGAAAAAACGTAAACAGATTGTATAACAAAGTGTTCTCTAGCTGTCAGCAAGAGCTTTGAAAATAAAACACTTCCCTCCCAACTCACAATTGGCTGGCAGTCGGCGCATAGTGAATAATCGCTCCGGGGACCCGCGGAAAGATGTGTGGGAAAACTTTAATTAAAAGCTTGTCAGTACAATTTTACCTGGGTGACATCACCCGTGTGCAATGCTGCTGCGGGCTTTGTTGTCTGTGGGATCGTAGGGCACACACTTGTTTTGCTGACAGCAAACAATGCAGAGAGGCCTTTAAGAGCTGGCAGTGGGTGGACCGTGTGGGAGGGAGCCGCTGGGCTGCCGGTGAACCCCGTCGTGTGGGGGCTCCAGCTTCCTAATGAGCAGCTGAAGTCAGCACACGGGGCCCAGGGCAGGGGTCAGGCTGGGCCCTTTGCCGGGGTGAGGTGAAGCCAGATGGGGTCCGCACAATTTAGGTTGGGGTCCCACCCAGTGTCCTGGGCAATGCCTGGCATGGGCGCTGAGAATGTGTTCACTGGAAATTGCCTCAACCTCTGCCATCAGAGCAGGTGGGGCGGACAGCCCAAGCAGAGCCAGCAGTGGCCCGTGGGCAGGATGTCCAGCCCCCTCCCAGGACAGAGGTGCAGTTGGAAAGATGTGCCTGATTTGAGCCCAAGCTTTCAGACCTGCCAGAGTGCATCTGAGTGGGCAGTGAACATTCAGGGTTTTGTGTACTCCCAAGCACGCCTCACTAAACGCTTCCTCCGGGCGAAGCAATTATTTTCAGATGTATTCTCCATGAAGACACCCACTCTTGTCTCACCTGCAGGTGAGTCACCCAAGCCAGTACCAAATCCACCTTAGCCATTTAAAATGCCTTTTGAGGTTAGAAAGAGAAATTGAGTTTTAACCCGTGTGAAGACCTTGAGATTCCTGACCAGCCTGAGTCCCTGCTGCAGGAGCTGGGAGCTGGTGACTTAGGGACTTGCAAAGGATTTCTCATTCCTTGTTGCTCTTCTTTTGTTCCTTGCTAATTTGTTAGAAGCTTGCATTCCTAATATTAACGGATTAATTGCAAGTTCTAGCAATTAAATGCTAATTAATCCATTTTCTGAACAATGCCTTCCTTTTATCTATTACTGTTCACTTGACACAAATATTTTGGTAGCAATTAAACATTTAACTATAGGCTGACACTTTCCAAACTGTGTTGAGACAAATAAACAAGCAACGGTGTGGCTTTTATCGGTCACTTAAAACTATTGAGCAACAGAGCCCAGTGCAGTGCTGACATGGCTGAAATAATGACAAGCCTGGGTTGGAGTGAGCACGAGCTCTGAAGAGATCCCCCATGGTAATTGTGTGACTTAGTATTGGATGGACCACATTCATCTCTCACATTAGCATCTGGGTTACAGGCCCTAAGAACAACCATAGCCCATCTGCAGGCAGCAGGAGTCAGAGCAGATTTAGCTCCAGAAGATCCTAGCACCTCCACTCAAAGTTCCGAGCCCCAGGCTCTCAAAGGAAATACTTGGAATCAACTGGCTCACATCAAAGGAGGCTCTCGCACCACTGCAGTGGTTGTCCCAGCAGTGTGCAAATTTGTTCGTGGCTAATTGGGTAGTCTTTTAAAAATTAATTAATTAATTAAACATTTAAAAATATATTTTTACTGATTTCAGAGAGGAAGGGAGAGGGAGAGAGATAGAAACATCAATGATGAGAGAGAATCATTGATTGACTGCTAACTTTATGCCCCCTCCTGGGGATCGAACCTGCCACCTGGGCATGTGCCCTGACTGGGAATCAAACCGTGTCCTGCTGGTTCATAGGTCAATGCTCAACCACTGAGCCCCTCTGGCTGGGGAAAGATGGGTAGGCTTCAGCTTATGAATGGATTGAATTCCAAAAGTTCATTTACAAGTTTCAGAAAATGGGGTTGCAGGGTCAATCCATACTCATCTTGACTTTTTCAATGCAGCTGACTGCCTTAAAGCTGATTGTAGGAGAAGATGCACGATACACCACTGCTTCTAGCCAAAGCCCCAGTGATTCTTAGAGAATGTGGTGGAGGGTAAGGAAGGTGATGCCGAGTGCCCAAGGTGGCATTTGAGCCACATGAGGGAGGGCACTATTCTGGGTAGCCTGCAGAAGACTGTGTTGTCTAGTTTGTGATTGAAGCAATTCACTCAGTCTGGGGGGCTCATATTTAAACCAAGGTTCAGGAGCTGAACATGTAGAGGGTCTTTATAAGTTGGTTTGATAGTTTTATTTGGTGTTCCCCCTGCCCCATTTCTCATCCTTCTCCTTTCTTTTCACTTTCCCTTCCTCCCTCCCTCCCTCCCTTTCTTCCTTCCTTCCTTCCTTCCTTCCTTCCTTCCTTCCTTCCTTCCTTCCTTCCTTCCTTCCTTCCAACAATAAACTCACAGCTTTCTACCTTTAGTACACATAAGGTCATGCTCAATTTTCCTACCACCTGCGCTCAACTTAGTTGATGGAAGTAGAGATGGGAGTATTCTTAGCACCCTTTCCAAAAGGTATTTAGGTGGTGGTTAGCAGTCTTATTGAATATCATAGTTTTGGTTGGCAAAAGGATTATTTTTCTAAAAACATAGTTTTGAGAGAACACTTGTAGGCAAGTTCTAGCTTAAGACAGATTATTCCTTCCAAAAATATTTATTGGGTCCCTACCAAGAGCTACACTAGATAGAGAGAGCAAACCCCTGCCCCCAAGCTATTGGTTTATTGGGGATCCCAAAGTTAAATGTCATGTAGGGGTAACATGAGGGCCAGGCAGAGTGGGAAGCTCAGGTCCACTCTTGTCTGCTCCAGGACTGATTCTGCTGGTGCTGCCCAAATGTGCCTGTTGGCTGATGTTGCCCTTGTGGTGAGTTAAACCCCTCTGTCTTCTTACAAAAGGCCGTGCTAATCCCAGGCTTTTTCTCCCAATACGAGAGGAGTCAGTTTGCTAGCCCTAAGTGTATCGCACTCCAGTTATCCTTCGACCTGAACCTGCTAAGCCTGACCCCCTGCTTGCTTTGCAGAGTCAGATTCTGTTCCTCGGTATTAGTGATCTCTCCCAACTACTGTCAACAAGGTATTTGATTATCCTGGCTTCTGTGTCTTCTTCCAGCTGTTGATTTAAATGTTTCCCTTTGACTTTTCTATTATCAGCTTAGGGTGATTTTCAATAAGTCATTACGTATTTTTACCCATAGATGACTTATTGTTAAATACTTCTTGGAGGGTTATTCGTATTACTTTACAAAATAGTTCTAGTCATTAACTAGAGTACTTGTCTAGGAAAAGACAGAACAATGAGTAGAACTGAATTCCTACTCCAAGGAGGATGACATACAGAGTGGCATCGAACAGATTACAAAGGAGGCACTTATGTTGACAAGAAGATGGTAGGATATTTACATCATGGTGAGATTTTGGACTAGTGGGTTGGAAAAATATATATATATATTATGTGAAAAAAATACATATTAAGTGAAAAATTCATCTGATAAAATACAAATATTAATCTTACAAAAATAATAAATTTAAGGTGAATAAATATTCTAATTGAAACCACAGGAGTTCAGGAAAAAAATTAAGTGCACTTTTGTAACATCGGTCTGGTTTTGGGAAGGGCATTTAAAATATGTATTTGAATGATTCTGAAAAGGAATAAAAATTTGACTAATAAAATTTTGAAGTCTAAGGATAAATAAAAAATAAAGTGAGAATAAGTGATAAAATGGGAAAAATACATTTATGACAACAAAAAGAGGTCTACAAATGTAGGACATAAACCCCCAAATAGAAAAATAATCAAAGTTCAGATACTTCATAACAGCAGTAAACACACATATGGCCTGCAAACCTATTAGAAATTTGTAACCTTGCTGATGGGAAGAAATATAAATTAGATGGAAATAAAATGTCCATATTTTAAGCAGGAAAACAGTTCACTGAGGGTGATAGCCAGAGGGGCTGCTTGTGGGTCCATGCCTGCACTGCCACGTGCCATCTATTGCTGTGTGTTGTCTGGAAGAAGTTAACAAAATATATTTAAATTCAAAATGTACAAATTCATTGAGGGATTGAGTTTCCCTTTTTTTCTTTGTTGCTATCTGATTATTACAATTTGTAAGATTTGATGTTTTGATAAATATGCAACATTTTCCTAATACAAACAGTGATTTTTTCCTTGTCTGTGTACATTTTAAACCCTAAATATTTCCAAATCAAATTTTCAAATAACAGTTACTCTTTAGTTATGCCCCATGATGTTCCTGAGAGAATGTGAAGTGCCTCCCAGTCAACATGAAATGACATTTAGCATAATTCAACGGGTGAGGGCTGGGAAAGAGAGACAAAAAGTGCTTAAGAATGGGACTGGAAGGAGGCAGGAGTGATAAACTTCCCACACATTGCGTCCTGTTTTCATCATCTACTTAAAAACAAACAAGAATAATAATAATAAAAAACACACACACACACACGCAAACAGTAAACTAGCTATGTAATGTGTCCAGGAGATAACAACCAAAGGAATGGTTTAAGGAAGTACCCTTGATCTGTTGAGTCCAGTCAGAAGTCCATCCCAGGACTTCCCATAAACAGGGTTCCAGGATTGATGGACATTTGCAACTTCCCATAATCAACTGCAAAAAAGGCCTTTCTGCTAAGAGCGTCTTCAATGAGAGGGGCCATGCTCCTGTGGCCCCTCCAACAGTGTGATGCCTACAGGGCGTCTACTTGTCTGTGTGACCTTGGCTCTCAAGCAGGGGTCTATTCCTGGTTTAGTGTCTGTAGCCCAGAGGGGCTGGCAAGGGAGCTCAGCCTCCTTCCTAGCTGACTCCATGGTCCACATGACGTTTTTAATGATGGAACTTGAGGATAAAGAATGTCAGTCTAAGCTTGAGTTCCCCATTCTTGTTAGCTTTCTCTGGTTAACCCTCACTTCTTCCCTTCAAGTCCTATCCACTGAGATAGCACAAAGGGAGAATTTGGGCAAGTCAACACAGTATGATAGCATGAGAGAATTTAGCGTACATGGTATGTTTGGCTGCTGGAGCTTGGTGAACCGAGCTAACCTCTAGTGGGTCCCACGGCATGTGACAAGGCCACCTGCCCCTAGTCAAGCTGAGAGAGGATGAGCAGCAGGACACAAAGCAATTCAAGGTCATTGGCATCAGAGTTTGGAAGTCGCTGACCTTCCTGCATTGTGTTTTGTGTCTGCTACTATGGTTGCTATAACTGGTCAAATTGTTTGTGGGGTTAAATGGAAGCTCCATACCCAGCATGGGGGCCACATTTTTCATGATGGAGCTGGCTGGCTTTTCAAAGCAGCTCTGATAGAACTTGGTCCACCAGATATGTATACTTCCGGTAGTATGTGACCAAGGCTGTGAAATTATCTGTCAGCTCCACACTGCCTGAAGTGTGGAATGATGAACAAAAGTGCTTGACTTCCCTTGAAATAAAGAGAATTGTCTCCCCTTTGTAAGACCTCTTCATCTGTCAGGAACAATGTGCCAAAATTTCTCCAGTGCCATAGACTCTCTCCAATTCTGTAGCTTCTCCCTTTCAGTGCATCTTTCTCATGTCAAAGACAAGGGCCTGCCCAGGGAGAGGAGTAAATGGCCCAGGGAGAGGGGTCTAGTCTACAGAGACTGACTGTAGTCACAGGGATGCGGACCTGGCCCAGCATCTCTCCTCCTGTGACCTGCCTCCCTCTGCCTCTTTCTTGTCACTGTCTCTGCACACTTGGCTCAAACCCAAGCTCTTGTACCACAGTTTACATTATTTTCTCCAGGAATAGATTAGAACCAAAATTTTCAAGAACTGGTAAATAAAGTAAGTTTCTTTCTTATAGGCTGGATGAAAAGCTGCCAACTTTTGTTTTTAAAAAAAGACATCTATAACAATTAAAGCATAATATGCAAATTGACCAAATGACTGAACAGCAGAACGACCATCTGGACGACCTTCCAGATGACCACGCTAGGATATGCACTGACACCAGGCCAGACAAAGCAGGTGCCATGCGATTGGTTGGGGGCCCCGCCATTGCCCCACGATTGCCCCACAGAGGGAGGCCCAGGCCACCAGTCAGCAGGGCGATCAATCAGGGATCTCCACTATCTCCCCAAAGAGGGAGGCCCAGGCCACCCTCTGCAGAGCAATAGATTGGGGGCTCCGTGGAAACGGGGAACCAGAGGTGTGTGGTGGAGGATGTGGGCAGCACCAGGCCAAGACGGGTGCAGGCAGTGGGTGGGGCCGGGGCTGGCAGCAGGGGAAGGAAGGCCTACCCTTGCATGAATTTCATGCATTGTGCCTCTAGTTAAAAATAAACAAAACCAGAACACAACTACTATTAAATACTATCATCAACTTTTATAAAGAACAGGACATTTTAACCCCAAAACCATAGAAAAGTGTAATCTAAGAAGAAAGACGAGTGCTTTCCAAGCATGCTTGGTTGGCAACTTGAAACCCACCTACACTACATTTTTCTGATTTCTTATATTTATTCCAGACTGTTGAGAACTCTGTGGCTGAGTGGTGTTGGGAACCACTGCTGTGTAATACAAGCTTGCCTCTTCAGTGGCATATTTCTTTCTCAACTATAAATGGAATATTATCCAGTTTTTATTTAGTCTCAAGACAGAAATAATTTAAAAAATCTCTCCAAATACACTTCTGTACATTGATAATGGATTAAAATAAACAGGTAATAGAATGGCTTCCAGAAGAATCATCTCATTCATCAACCTTTACTCAAACTTTGGTTGCCAACTTCCACATTAGGCTGCATTTCATTCCTGGAGATTGTGCTTTGATCTCCTGCGCCTGGCACCCTGTGTGTATCATGTAATATGAGCTATGTTCTTTGGCGCTCTTCTAGTTCTTGGGCTTTTGGGATTTTGTGATGGTGAGTCGGCTGAGGAATCCACTGGCTTCGATTCCGTAAGTTGTGCACACCGCTGGCTTTGTGTAGCGTACAGCATTTCAACCAGGCAGGCTTCGATTTCTTTGTCTGAATTTATTTTGGCTGAGAATACTGTGTCATTGCTCAGACTGTGCCAGCGCCTCTCTCACAGTATATCATTATTGAAGGCTTGGAGCTGAAGACAAAGCACAAATAGAGGCACTGAAGCTAGTGAGGCAACACTTTTGTAAGAACACAAAGATCAAACGACTACATGTTCGAACTTCACTCATTTCTGTGTTTTCAGATTGAGTTATGCAAATCATTCTCTAGGAAGCATATAATTGAATGATTGGCTGGATAAACCAAACCAGTCAAAAATATTCTTCTTGAGGCAACAGATATAAATAGGACTTCTCCTGTTCTGTGTAATTTAACAACAAGAGGAGTGCAGACCTTCTTGGTATCCATAAGAACACTCAGAATTTTCAGCTTGATCAAATCACTGTTTACCCAGGCACACCTGATGTCTGGGATGAAGCACTGCCAGGGGTCAGAGTTATTGGTTGAATAAATGAACAACGTTCTCTTCTCTACAAGTTTCTACAGAGCTTTGCCTGTGACAAAGAGTGCCAATCACAGCTCAATAGTGGCATGGCATCAAAATCACCTTTGGGTTTCTGAAGCTTTTCCATCCACATATCTGGCTGGTCATGTAATCCTGCAGATGGTAATGGTGGGTGATGCTGGCTGTGTGACTTAGTGACAGATAGGGTGGAGGAGGAAAAACATGGCTCACATCCAGGCTCATCAGAGGACCAGAGGGTGTCAATGCCACAGTGACAATACCAAGCAGTAGTGGAGTTTTCGAGTAATACAAGGAAAGGAAAAGGTTGCTGTTTGCACAGTGACTGGACTAGAATTATACTTTTATATTTTATTCTAAATGAATATTTTCTCTCTTAAAGATGATGTTTCCAGTGGGGAGGGACATTTAAACTAAGGTCCATTTAACCTACGACACTGAAGATTCGGAATCACCAGAATCTACATGGCACTACTGTTTCGTGCACTGCAGTGACAGCAGATATTCTCTTGCTGAGGGTAGATTTACTGTATGGAACTATCCCAGACTATTCACACTTAGCAGGTGAAGAAAATGTAAATGCAAAATCCAATAACCAACAAACCAATACTATTTATTTTGGTGACTTCAAATAAATTGTGTTTATAAATCAGGAGACTGATTATTTTTGAAAATTTAAAAATGTCTTTTATAAGATGATCCCAAAGGATTTTTTTAAGTTCTGAATATTTTAAGTCATAACTTTACTATTAGAGCAAGTATGCAGTACACTAAAATTAACAATAATTGGACACAACGTGTTAGGTGATATGCTAAGAATTTTATATGTATAATCTTGTTTAATTTCCACATAGTATTTTAATCCTTGCTCATTAAGTTTTTGAAAATACAACTATCTTTAAAACATAGTAAGTTTCCTTGTCCATCAAAGGACACTATCAACAGAGTAAAAAAGCAATGCACAGACTAGAAGAACATTTTTGCAAATCACATAGTTGACAAAGGGTTACTATCCAGAATGTGTAAAGAACCCCTACAACCCAGCAACAAAGAAGCAAACAATTTGATTATAAAATGAGTAAAGGACCTAAATAGACATTTCTCCAAAGAAGATATACAAATAGCCAGAAAGAGAATGAAAAGATGCTCAACATCTCTAATCATCAGAGAAATGCAAATCAAAACTGCAGTGAGACACCACTTCATGCCCATTAGGATGGCTATTATAAAAGAAAATCCAGGAAAAACAAAGCATTAATGAGGATGTAGAGAAATTGGAACTCTTGTGCAATGTTGGTGGGGATGTAAGATGGTTCAGCCGCTGTGGAAAGTAATTATGGATGTTCCTCAAAAATTAAAAATAGAACTACCATAGGATCCAGCATTTCTACTCCTGGGTAAAATTCCAAAATAATTGAAAACAGGAATTAGAAGAGACATTTGTACATCCATGTTTATAGCAGCATAGCCAAAAGGTGGAAGCCACCTAAATATCCATTGACAGATAAATGGATAAGCGAAATGTAATATATGCATTCAATGGAATATTCTTTTTTTTTTTTAAAAAAATAAATTTTATTGATTTTTTACAGAGAGGAAGGGAGAGGGATAGAGAGTCAGAAACATCGATGAGAGAGAAACATCGATCAGCTGCCTCCTGCACACTCCCCACTGGGGATGTGCCTGCAACCAAGGTACATGCCCTTGATCGGAATCGAACCTGGGACCCTTGAGTCCACAGGCCGACGCACCATCCACTGAGCAAAACCAGCTAGGGCTGGAATATTCTTAAAGGAAGAAAATTCTGACACATGCTACAACATGGATGAACCTTGAAGATATTAGGCAAAGTTAAGTAAGCCAGTCACAAAAGGACAAGCACTATGTGATTTTATTTATATCAGATCTGACCAAAGAATAGCCAAATTCATAGAGACAGACAGTAGAACGTTGGTTGTCAGAGGCTAGGGCAGAGAGAATGGAGAATTTCTGGATTTTCTCTATTTTCTATTTTCTTTTCTGAGCTCAAATCTTCCTTTTAGTATCAAGTTAAATGCAACCAACAATAACTAGCACAAGCTATCATCATCCCATCTCTTCAATCTATAGGTACATTGGCATACCAGTCTTCCCATTGGCTGACACCTGTCCCCTACATCAGTGCCACAGATTTTAGATTTTCTGTTATGACAGCACCCACTTCTGGTGTCAAGCTTAGTATCACTTATGATAAACTATTTTTGGTGATGTCAGTAATTTTAAAATTCCAATAGTTTAAAACTCCAGAGTTATTTTATTTCTCATCCTGAATCTCCATCAAGGTCAGCTGATAAACTATGCTCCCTGTGGTTTTTCAGTCTTATGGAGAAACCATAATCCTGAATGTTGCCTATTGTGGTGCAAAAGGCAAGAAAATTCTGCAGGGGTGTCTTTCTCTGCCTATTAAATCCTCAGCCTCGAGACTCACCAGGCTCTGCTCACAATTCATTACCTAAATCAGTCACATGGCCTCACCAAGCACAAAGGGTGGAATGCAGTTTCACCAGATGTCTTAGAAATAGTTGGTGAAGAGGACTGTTGAACAGCCACAAACCACCCTTTTGCAAACTCTCTGAAGCAGCCTTATGCCCCTGGGAGAACTCCTTACATGCTTTGCATCACCACTAATATGTGTTTTTCTTTTGCCTTCCAGGTAACTTTTAATCTTGTCCTCACTGCAAAGCATAATGTCTGGTAGGCAGCAGAGGGTCAAAAAGTCAATGCATGAGCCCACACAACAAATGAAGAAGTGGGAAGTTTATGTCCTGTGGTTACAGCGCTGGAATTCCTGGGGTGGAGAGAGGAGTGGCGGCACATCATGGGGTTTTAATTCAAAGAATGCTCTTTACACATTCTGGATAATGACCCTTTTACTTTTCCTTGAGAAGTAAAATAAAATATAAATAGTCATCTGTATTAATTTTCTTTTAATGCTGTAATAATGTCTGCTACCACAAACTTAAAGGTTTAAAACCACACAAATGTGTCACCTTGTAGTTCAATAGTCCAAAAGTCCAGCTACACATGGCTCAACTAGGTCTTCTGCTCAGAAAATCACATGCTGAATTCTGAGTGTTGGCAGAGCTGCTGTCTTTTCCAAAGGCTCTTGATAGGAATCCACTTGGGTTCTTAGTGGAATTCAGGTTCTCAAGGTTGTAGGACTATGGTCCCATTTTCTTGCAGAATATAATTCAAGGACCAGTCATTGCTCCCCAAACATGCCCATGTCCCTTCTCAGGCTTTCCCTGTGTCCCCCTCTTACAATGGTGATCCATGTTTGTCTCATGCTTTAAATTTCCCCAATTCCATTTCTGGTGCTTCATTCTACC
Organism: Myotis davidii; assembly: GCF_000327345.1. Classification (NCBI taxonomy): domain Eukaryota; kingdom Metazoa; phylum Chordata; class Mammalia; order Chiroptera; family Vespertilionidae; genus Myotis; species Myotis davidii. The sequence goes on along the minus strand of NW_006289813.1, from coordinate 9,323,051 downwards.
TCTAGTCAGAACAAATTCTCTGTTTTTAAGGGCTCTTATAATAAAATCCAGCCTACCTGGATAACCCAGGTTGATTCCTTGTTAACTTAATCATATCTGCAATATCTCTTTTGTCATTTAATGTAACATATTCACAGGTTTGAGAGTATTGGGGCCTGGACATCATTTGGGGGCCATTATTTGACTTACCATATCATTAGAGACTGGGAAAAGAAAAGGCAAAGGATAAATAAAATGAAAAGAACCGTCAACTGAGACAACCCTTGCCCATGCTTGTTTGACCTCACTGTTAATGATGCTCCTCAAACATCATCCCTGACTTTGTTCTCCTTTGTTCCTTGGGCTGGTTCAGCCTCCTGTCTCCAGCACAGGATCACCAAGGGAACTGCATAGCTTACTAGAACTAGTTGAGTTCTAGAACATTTTGCCTGTGAGGGCACTGGTCCTTCTGGGTCTTCATTGTCTTATCTGTAAAATAAAGTTTAAAATTTTTGTGGGTTGCAGAATCCCTCACTCAACTCACATCTTACTTGGAAGCTCAATGTGTTCATACGTGGAGGGGGGCTGCTCCAGGTTAGGATGTGATAAGCCCTGTGATGTCACCTGTAGGCTTTGCCCCTGTGCCCCCCTGCTCTCCCTCACCAACCAGCACTGCCCTTTGTTGAGGGATTTATTGGAGGCGGGGGGGGGGGGACTTCCTTTGCCAGGGACCTTTCTAGCTGTGAATCGTGTGATTCCCCTAGAAGTCTCTTGCTTTTTGCTTTTTAAAGGACTCCTCAGCCCCCTTCAAGGACAGGATCTGACACTGAATCAAGAGCTTCACCAGGTCTCCTCTAGATGAGATTTTTGTCCGTTTTTTAAATAAGCCACTGGGTTTTTCTTCCAGCTCCAGGAGCGGCGATTACCGGATGCACAGAGTGCTGCCTTGCTGATAGATATCACTGCCAATGTGGTTTGATCGGGTTCATTTGTACAGCTTGGGGAACTGTCCTGATCTGCCCTGGCTTCTGGTGACCTACTTGCCGGCAAATACCTGCTGAGACCTGCCCAGCCAGAGGGCTTGGGGTCAGCAGCCTTTGAATCTGTTCTGTCCAATAGTGTGAAAGGATGAAAACAGGGGCTATATAATGTCCTGATTTTTTGGTAACACTTTGAAGAAGGAAATCACTTATTTTTCAACCATATACATTTTGAATTGCAAATATGGCAAGCCATAGGGAAAATACGAAGATGTATTTCACATCCTACAAGACTGTGTTTAGCATTTTTTCTGAAGGTTTGTTCTGGGGACATGCTCCATCTCATTAAGAGAAATGGCACCTACAGAACATATGGTCTTTAATCTCTAGACCAAAGCTGGCCAAATCACAGTAACATTTTCACATGTTGGTAGAGGAGCAAATTCACTTAAGGTGATGGCAACATCCGACCCATGCAACCTCTAAATGTGTTTCAGTGGTTCTAGGTAAGAGGTGTGCTCATGTTTGCAGTGAGCCAGGTCTTCTCACTGGCTGCATGTGTAAGGTCATAGGTGGCCAGAGCTGGGCTGCTGGGGGAGTCACCTGGACCATCCTCACCTTTTACTCAGGCCCCTGCAGCTCAGTTGGCCTTCCCCAGCCAAAGAAAGGCTATGTTTTTTCTGTGATGGGGCTGCCCCGTGGCCACGTTAATGTGTGGTCATGGGTATGTACTATGGCAGTTCTGATGGTGTATTGGGGGCAAAAATCCCATGGCAATGGTTGACGAGGGAATGAGAGAAGAGAAATTTGAGATATCAAATGCGTACAATCTCATAAGGAATTTTGCTAAAAGGGGGACAAAGAAAAGGGCAGTGAGGTGCAAAGAAAGTTTTCTTAAGATGAGAGAAATAACAGTTCATATATTTATAAGAATTATCTAATAGAGAGGAAATATTCCTGGAGCAAAATCCTTAAATAAGCAAAGCAGAATTAGAATAGAGCACAGATAGAGGGGAGGATGAACTGTAGGTAAAGAAAAATACCACATAATCTCACTGATTTATGGATAAGTAAGAACATTATAAACTGATGAACAAAAATAGATACAGAGGCAGAGACGCATCAAACAGAGTGTCAAACTATAGTGGGAACGCTGGGAGGGTTGGGGTGGGGGAGATAAGAGATCAACCAAAGGACTTGTATGCATTCATATAAACATAACCAATGGACGCAAGACAATGGCGGGGGGGTGGGGGGGCTGATAGGGGAGGGCGGGGGAAGATCAATGTCGGGGGGAAGGAGGCATATGTACTACTATTTGTAATACTTTAAACAATAATAAAAAAAGAATTGCAGCCACTTTTAATGATGCGCGTCACCACGCCAGGCCTCCCAGGTGTGTTTGCAGTTTGTGTCCGGCCAGATCATGTCATAGTGGATCTGAGGACTAGAGACCTCATGTGGATTTGGAAAGGAATTAGAAATAGGGTTTCAAGGAACCTCAAATGAAAGTGAACTATAAAATATGTCAGTTCATGGAAACATTCGGGAGTTCGTCAGCAGTCTCCGTATTTCTCACACATTAACTGAAATGTGAGTGACGCTGGGGGAATTTGAAGTATATAATTGAGGTTTAGTTTCATTCTTCATTAAAATTCTTACTTAACCAATCCCCACTTTCTCTGGCATACGTCTTGTCAAATTATGCTAATCTTTTGGCTGGTCAAAAAATTAAAATGGGCTCTTGTCATTTTTCCTTTCATTTCACATGAGCGAGGAATGTTGGGGACATTTTCTCTGTATCTATCCATGGTCTTGGGTTCTTATTTATGAAATGAAAGCAGGGATGTAACTGGAGAAGACCTTAAAGGTAGCAGGCGTTAAGCATGCAACAGTCACAATGGGTTCTTATCTGAACAAACACTAAAAACACATGGTCCATGGTAGTGAAGTTCACACTTTGCAAGAATACCTTTGACATGACAGTTACTGTCACCAGAGTCTGTGCTTGTCGGTCACAAGAACGTGGTGTTTTAGGGTTCCTGGATTACTGCCAAGGGCAGATAATTTTTCTTTTTCAGAAAAATATCTTTAAAAGTTTATATTGCCACCTAGTTATTATGTTTAGAAACTTCAAGATACTGGGGCTTTATTAATTTCCAATAGAACTATAATTATTTACTTAAATATCTTTTTATTGATTTCAGAGAGGGAGAGGGAGAGAGAAATAGAAACATCAATGATAAGAGAGAATCACTGATTGGCTGTCTCCTGTATGTCCCACACTGGGGATAAGCCCACAACCTGGGCATGTGCCTTGACCAGGAATCGAACCCTGACCTCCTGGTTGATAAGTAGACACTCAACCACTGAGCCATGCTGGCTGGGCTGTGCACATGACCTTTAATCACATAAGTAATGAAATGGAAATCCATCGCTCAGTAGTAATGTGCTAATTGCCTACATCAAAACCATGCCTAGATGGCATAAATGTCACATCAACACTCTCAAGGATAAACACAACCTTCATTTGACCCAACTGCTGGGAAAAACAAAAGCATTAATTACTAATTTTCCTAGAGGGGTGAGCAATCCAAGCTTTATGGAACCAGACATGTTAGTGTTCCCAAACAACTCCAAAACAAAGATAACATTAAATCTAGATTTAATTTGACACAAAAATCAGATTTAAGTTTATTGTTAATCCTCACATGATCCATGTGAATGATGCCCCCTGGGTTTCTGCAGCTCAGCAGACTAAGACGCTATTCAGATTAGACTCTGCAGGTGAGATGTGTAGGTAAGGTATATAGGTGAGGTCTTCAGGTGAGATGTTCAGGGAGGCTGGGTGTGTGTGTGGGGGGGGGTTGTTATAGCTGCTCCTCTGATGCCATCCATGGGTTCCTGAAAGGTCCATTTTCTGCCTTTCTTGGTTCAAGGTGGGCACATTGTTCAGCCTACAGAAGACTACTTTTTAAGAACTTGGCCAAGATTTGTTGTCTCTGAAACTGTGTATTGACAGATATTGTAAATAAAACATTATAAAGAAACTAGAGGCCCGATGCATGAAATTCGCTCAAGAGTAGGCCTTCCTTTCCCCACTGCCAGCACCGGCTTCCCTAGCAGCCATGGCTTTGTCCAGATCGTTGTCTAGAAGGACATCCAGTATAATTAGCATATTATGATTTTGTTATTATAGATGGTAAAAATTAAGTGAGATTCCATTTTTTCCCCTTTAAAAACCCCAGGAATCAGTCTCTAATAATAAGAAAAACAATTTACAAAAATCCACAAATCTGAGAGTTGAAATAGTTATTTTCCTCACCTAACAGCTAGAAACTTCTGTGTGTATGTCTATTTTATGTTTACTATTTGGATTCAATTCATATAAAATTATGCTTTATGACTATTTTCAGATGACCAACAATTAAGGCTATCCCCATTTCTATATAGCATGTTGACACATCTTGGGAATAATTTCTGCTCTGATATGTGAGAGGTAATATATTGGTGTGATTTTTAAATCCCTTTGAATAAAGTTGAGCACATCTTGTCTTTCAGCTACTTTTCTGAGTTTATCGTTTTCTCTCCAGGCTTAAAAACTGTAAATATTAAGAATATTACCCCCTTTGCCTGCACTATAAATGACAACCATTTCTTCTCTCAGTTTGTCATTTATTTTTTGAATTTCCTTGTGGTGATTTATTTTTTTATATAAACATTTAAAAATAATAGGATTTATCAATATTTTATTGCTTTTGAAGTTTGAGCCACAATTAAACATTATTTCTACTCCCATTTTATAATAGCTCAATTTATGTTTTTAATTGTTGTCTAAAATTTCTAGTCATTTTTAAAAAAATATATTTTATTGATTTTTTTTTACAGAAAGGAAGGGAGAGGGAGAGGGATACAGAGTTAGAAACATTGATGAGAGAGAAACATCGATCAGCTGACTCCTGCACACTCCCCACTGGGGATGTGCCTGCAACCAAGGTACATGCCCTTGACCGGAATCAACCCTGGGACCCTTCAGTCCGCAGGCCGACGCTCTATCCGCTGAGCCAAACTAGTTAGGGCTCTGGTCATATTTTTTAAATTAAAATTTTGAAAACATTTGGAGTTCTTTCTGTTGATGGTGTGAGATATGGATCAAATTTTATCTTTATTCAAATTGTAAACCCAACATCCTTTATTATGAAGAAATCCATTTTTTAAGACAGTGATTTGAGAGGTCAACTTTACCAACTACCAAATTTTTGTTTGTACTTTATTCTGTTCCTGGACTTTCTATTCTGATTTTACGCCATCAGAATGTACACCATAGGTTCCAACATTGTAAGATACAGAGGTGTAATTAGCCCACGTAGCTTCTTCTTTCCTAAAACAGTGTGTAGCTGCAGTGACTATTTAATGATTTATAAAGTCAAGGACTTTTTTTTAGCTTTAATAACTATTACTAACTTTAGAGAGTTGTCAGAACTCCTGGGGTCTTTGGTTAATGTTGGGGAGGAAGTTGTGCAATCATGTGGTGGTTTCTACAGGTCAGGTGCCTACGCTTTGGAGTTAGACACCTTCGCTGCTACACATTAGCTCATCCAATGTTCTAATTTTTGCCCATTAAGCAGGTCTTTAACTATTTTTTTTCTCCTGACTGAATTATACATATATATTTTTTTCTCCTTATAAAAGGCAAACACTATTAACTCTCACTCACTGCTGACACTGCAAACTATTTCAGATTTAGGAAACAGTTGTAAAAACAAAGAAAATGTATTAGAAAGGTACAGCTGTTGAAATATTACTTTGAGTAGAAGTCACAGACTCTAATTTATCTTCTTCTATTAATTAAATGAAATGCTTTCACTCTACAGAAGTAATATTGGTTGAAGGGGGAAGTGCTGTCCCAGGTTGGACCCATGTGTGGGCTCCAGTGTGTGGTTTCACAGGGAGAATTCTGCTCACCCCAGAGCAAAGCTGGGTGCCTCCCAAATATAACACGGGAGTTATCTTTTCTCCGTTGGAGGGGCAGGCTTCAGGGCGCTGAGAGATGGGGGGAGAGAGGGGCTAGCACTCAAAGTGAGATTTTGGCACACTGTGGTTTCTAGGGAAATAAATCTCTTTGTCCAATCCAAGAAGAACATAAACCATGCCTCCAAATGACCTGAAAGAAGTCAAATTTTATTGAAAAGAAAATGTATTTCAAACCACATGTTTATAGAAAAAGTTAATGAAAGTCAAACTGAAAGGAAGATTATCTCATACTGATTAGTTTCTCTTCCTTTCATGAAAGCAAAAATTTAAAAACTATTAGGGTATTTTTTTTGTCTATATCTTTAACTACTGGCTATAATTTTTCTTCTCGGGATTGCCTAAACACAAGGGTGGGAGAAGGAGGGGGTTAGACCAACTGTTAAAGCAAATAAAATGTAATAATTTAATAAAAATAAACTAAAAATAATATTTAATAACTTGTCCTCAAAGAAAACATACACAAGTCTATGTGAAACATATGGAAGTGTGTGTTGCCAGTAAAGGTTCTATAAACCCCAAAGATAATAGGTCTGCTTTCTTTTTCTTGGGCAGAGGGGTTTTTAAAAGTTTATTATGTTGATAACTTAAAAATTATCAATCAAACAAAGCTTTTCTTGTCCTCCAGAGAAGTCCTGCTGGCCCTGCTTCAGCCCTAAGCAGCCTCCCCCACCCTGTTCTGAATGGGTTTCTCCTCCTTGTTCCGTTCTGACCATCTCAGCATCTTTTCCAGATGTGCTGCTCTCCCTCGGTTAAGCCTGATTTAGCAGGAGGCATACATAACATTGACAATTAGCCACAATAGGAAAGTTCTTCAAGTAAAAATGACTGCCCTTCTTTCAGTGATCTCTCTCGCTCTCCACTTAGTGTGAGAATCAAATATAATGGAAAAGTTACTGGTGGTTTTGGTTTTGACATCTCTGTAAACACAGTGAAACCCACTCTTTCTGGGGGTGGGACAATGTGGTAAGTCAGTGAAAAACCTGCTGTTTTTATCAACTGGAGATGTGCTTTATGCATTATAGTTGATGCTAAAGGCCAACAGCAATGCACGCAAAGAGGCATTATTTGAATATCTGATCAGATTGAAGTGAAATATTTAGTAATAGTGGTAGGCTTAGAGCTTTTTAGCTCACACATTCAAATATTTCTTATACTCACAGTAATCTTTGGTAGAGATAAACTTAAATAATAAAGAATGCTGAATAATTTTTTGCCAAGTTGTATTTTCCTTAAGTTTCTGACTCAAAAGTTGAAATAAAAATTTGCTCAGTGGCCTATTCTATTTAAATAACAGGATTCACGGGCAGAGCGGCTCAAGCAGGTGGTCCACATGGTGAAGCGAATGGGGCTGAGCCCACCTACTTGGCCTCCAAAGGCCAACCCCAGCACGGATGGCTTCGGGGTTCAGCCTGGAATGCTAAAGCCTGGGTTTTTCTTCACCCAGAGCGCTGGAGTTGGCCACACTTAACCACTTCTGGTCATCAGCCAATTAGAAGAAGTTTATGCATGCCTAGGCCATTAAAAAAATGCTCAGAGGGGTTGGCTGCTAGCATGGCCAAATAATCTGTTTTTAATGTAAATATTTTGGCTCCATTAAAACTTATCAAATCAAAGATTCTGCTATGCCTTCACTTTAAATGCTTGGTTTGGTACTTTGAAATATGCATGCTGGACAAGCTCAGCCTAACGATGGCAGGTTAGGTGGTCTCTTTCCGGAATTTGTTGCGTGTTGGCTGTTGTGTTTGGTGGGTGCTGTGCAGCAGGAGGCTGAGTTCTAGGCAGAGGTCAGAGGTCAGGAGAGGTACACTTTCTGCAGAGTGATCAGATCTGTTCCCATTTGAGAAGGAGGAGGAGGAGGGAGAAGAGGTGAAGGAGGAGGGAGAGATTTATTTATTGTTAGAAAAAATATTGAGACTTCTTGGCCTCACTGGTTAGGGATGTGTTTGAGGTGTCAGAGGGAGGGGCTATGAATTCTATTAAAAGTGCAAATCTTGCCCAAAATTAGTGTTCAGGGTCAGGAATTATGTGGTGACAAGGGGGAAATCTCTGCTAAGGCCAAATTATGAGGCACCACTGGGCCACTGAGCAAATTCTTCCAGGGAAAAACAGAGAAAAGGGGTCTGCAGTGAGCCTGTGTCCAATGTGAGGGGCACATGGGTTGTGTGCTAGTGACAGCTGCTGAATTCTCTGCGGTGACAGAAGGAGAAACCCCCAAATAAAACAGTCCCTGCTGTTTAATGACACAGTGCTAACTGTCCTTTCCACAGGATTCTAGAACTAATCCTCCTCTATGATGACTTATCATAAAGTTCTATTTTCCTCCTTGAGAAACTAGCTTTTGCCAATGAGAAATCTATAGATATAAAAGCCTAAGCGACCAACCGTTACAACTGGTTGACCAAATAACTGGTTGACAGGCAACTGTGATGCACACTGACCCCCAGGGGGCAGAAGTTCAATGCAGGAACTGCCCCCTGGTGGTCAGTGCACTCCCACAGCCAGTCTCCCATGGCCAGCCAACCTCCTGTGGTCCCTCCTCCCAGCCAATTGGCCCCAATTGGCCCCGATGGACCCCAATCAGGACTGAGCAAGATGGCCCTGATCAGCCCCAATCACCAGCCAGGCCAAGGGACCCCACCCGTGCACGAATTCGTGTGCTGGGCCTCTAGTATTTTATAAATGGGTTAGATACATTATCATCCTTATAATTTATGGTTAATTTCAATTTTAGAATATAATAACTTTGTTTTAAGTGTACTGGTATTTAAAAACAGCAAATGGTTCTGATTGCAGCAGGGCGATAAAGTATTGTTTTAAATGGATTCTATTAAGTTTTTTTTTAAAAAAATATGAATCTATGTAATGGCAATAGCAGAGAAGGGACCTGGCACCCACATCCGAGGGCCCTGCAGTCACCTGGTGTCTGGAGAAACACGGTGTGGGGTGCAGGGGAGGCCCAGTCCGAGCTGACCAGGAGCCCTGCAGGCATGGCCTGGGGTCCTCTCCTGGATATTGTCTGTTGGAGGGTTAGCCAGGAGTCCAGGCCAAGGGGCCAAAGGAGAGATCATCATCTTTGTGTTGGCAGCACTGAGGTGCTGACCCAAGAAAGCAAAAGAGGGGAGCCTACTCCTGGCTGGGGTGGCCTGGGTACCATTTGTTTAATCCCATTTCTAAAATGGATTCATTGCTTTCACTCTCTTCCAAGCACAAATGCTTTTACAAAACAGACTGAAGCACAGTGTTGTAAGAATCCTCAAAACCATGCCAAGCCCAAGTCCTGGGGGAAAACTGCTCAGAAACCAACTGGCCCTTCAAGTGAAGCTCGGCCCTTCCCGGCAGGGATGCGTCCCCTTTCCTGGCCAGGAGGTTAGTTGTCTCTTGTTAATGTGCATCATCTATGGACTTCTTTATTAGAAGAGGTCCATCTTCTCCCAATTTCCTTGGCTATGGGTGTTTACTTTGCTTAAAATTTTTTTTTAAATTGAGCTTATTGGAGTGACATCTATATTAATAATAGTCTAGGTGATTGTCACACCCTCACTCATCATGCCCTAATGTCATCACAAGATGGCTGTCACAAGATGGCTGTCACAAGATGGCCGTGTGCACAGTGGAGGCAGGGCCTGGCAGAGGAGGTGGGTCGCAGCAGGGGACGGCAGTTGGGAACGATCAGGCCAGCAGGGAAGGGCAGTTGGGGGTGATCAGGCTGGGCAGGGGAGGGCAGTTGGGGTGATCAAGCTGGCAGGCAGAAGTGGTTAGGGGCAACCAGGAGGGGCAGGCAGGGGGGGGGGTTGGGAGCCAGCAGTCCTGGATTGTGAGAGAGATGGGTCGAGGCAGAGGCGTTTAGGGGCAACCAGGCCAGCAGGGGAGAGCAGTTAGGGGTGACCAGGCAGGCATGCAGAGTGGTTAGGGGCAGCAGGAGAGGCAGGCAGGTGAGCGGTTAGGAGCCAGCGGTCCCAGATTGTGAGAAGGTTGTCCGACTGCCGGCAGTCGGACATCCCTTGAGGGGTCCCAGATTGGAGAGGGTGCCGGCTGGGCTGAGAGACTGCCCACCCCCGTCAGTGCACAAATTTCATGCACCAGCCCTCTAGTTGGTTAATAAAATTGCATAGGTTTCAGGTGTACAATTCTATAGTACATCATCTGTATATTATATTGGGTGTTCACCACCCTGTCAAGTCTCCAGGAGAGAAGGTAAAAATTGCCTAGGTTTTATTTCAGATTGTGAACTGCTGTTGGCTTGGGTGGACTGCCTGATAGTTGCCCAGAGTGGGCCTAAATATTTCATGACACCCATCATGCAATGATTGTTCGGTTTTCCCCTGAAAACCTGGCCTCTGTCAGTGAAGCATCCCAAACACACATTGAGTTTGTGAAAACAGCCAGTGTATGTATCCAGCAAGAAGACAAGATTTCACCACTTTAAAACAATCAAAACTTGAACCCTCTATTTACAGGAGCATACATTCTGTGTGACAAGCTGACACAGAGAAGTCATTTGATAAACAGATACTGAATTCCAGAGACAACATGGAAATGGAGGGAGGGAGAAGTGCTCAGATGGTTCAGTGCTGTTTCTCTCACTCCCCACTGAGAGGTGCCTGGCCCTGTGCAGTGTGTGTGTGTGTGTGTGTGTGTGTGTGTGTGTGTGTGTGTTTGTGTGTGTGTGTGTGTGTGTTGGGGGGGACAGGGGGTGCACATCTTTCTGGATAAAGGGGTGTGCTATAGTTAGAGCAAAGACCTAAGCATTTCCATCCTCCTCAAATAAACAATGATTTTCTTCTTAATGTAGTAAAACAGAAAAGCCATTTAACTGAATGGTGAATGAAATCTGACCTGAATTATTTCTACTCATTCTTGCTTTGGGATTTACTTATATTGGTGTTATTTATAGATTCTGAATACATATCATCAAAGACACTGTAGTTTTAATCATGTTTAGGGAAGCCTGAATGTCACACATAATACTATTTTCATAAGAAAAAAATCCCCAAGCAAATGCAGTTAAGGCCACGTTATGGCATACAAAGCAAAAAGTGAAAATGTTATGATCTTTATTCTTTTTTATAAGCGTTTTGGTGCTCCAGGCTCCTTCCAAGTTAGAGACGATATCATGGACATACGTGCAATGGTCTTTACTCGAGCAAATGAGACTTTTCCAATGATGGCAATAATTAGAGAAACTCCATTGCCTCCTTATTTCCTTTTTTGTGAAACCAATGAAAATATAAATGGGCTGCATGCTTTTGTGTGAAGGTTCTCACCCAGTTTCACTGCCCAGCTCCCACTGTCACCCGGAATCCAATTACGTCCCAGCCAGCACAGGGCCCAGGGCTGTGTGGGGACACGCAAGATGAGATGAGAAGCCACCAGTTAAATTCTTTTCTTAGCTTCTCGGATGAGACCCTGGGAAAGCTTTCCTTTCCTTTTACATCTTGCAAAAAGAATTATTAACCTTAAAATCGAAAAGAGATGGATCTTATGCCCTTTTAGAAGCTTTTTGGGATGAGCAAAGATGAAAAACCCTCAGAGAAATCCAAGTTCCTCCAGGTTGTTCCTTCATAAATTGGCTGTTGTTAAGGGCACAGTGCTCACTGGACTTGATGTGAGTACAGCATGCAGGAGACGAATGCCGTCCTTAATTTGGATTAATTAGGTATCTTTACACTTGACTCTCATGGGAATCCAGTGGGTCTTTCAAAGCCACTGGGAGATTCAGGGGCTGTGTGTGTGTGCTTGCAGTCGCTGCTGCTGCTGCTGCTGCTGCTGCTACTGACGCCCCTGGGGGCCACGCCTGCCCGGCCTGGCCCCGATTCTGCCCCCAACACCCCAATTGGGGGCGGGACTGGCTGGCCAATGGCCCGCTGCCCCTCCCTCCGCCTGATGGGCCCCCATCAGGGCAGGCTGGCCTGATTCCACCCATGCACAAATTTATGCACTGGGCCTCTAGTAAAAATATAGAAAAACATAATTAAAATTAAAAAAATAAAATGAAAAGAACATTTGAGCAATATTTAGGTGATTTGGGTGGTTGCAGTCGCTGCTGCTGCTGCTGCTGCTGCTGCTACTGACGCCCCTGGGATACCCTGAATGTCCCCTCCAGTCGGGAGTGTTTACATGATCCTTATCACTTGTAACTATCATGGCAGAACCATCAATTAGCTCTTTACTTGCAAAATAACACCTGGGAAAGCTTCTTCCACAAACTTGTTTAACCTTTTTTCTCCCCTTCCCTTTGGTGACAGGTTAAGATTTACGGTTTTTAAATACTTCTGCAGCACCTGGGTTGATGTTATCATGTTGATGAGAAATGCCTTGGAGCAGGGTGGGGGGTGGGGGGTGTTAGGGCAAGAATTTCAGTTCATTAAGAAGAAACTTTACCCTAAGAGTAAATTTAGTGTTTCGACTAATAACATTCTAGAGAACAATTAATTCTGACAAGGCAGTGCTTGGGCGGGGCCGCTTAGATTATTGGGAAGAAGCCCATCTGGCGTTTGACTCTGGGAACTGATCTTCTCGGCTGCCCTTCCTCCCGCCCCGCCCCCCCAAAGGATGGGGGTGGATGGAGATGAGAACCGAGTTCCCAACAGTTTTAATATTTCCAGAAAAGAGAGAGGAAAAGGAGCCACGTAAGACACACCCGGATTTAAATCACTCAATTAACTGGTGGATGCCTTTTTTCATCCTTTAAAATCTGGGTTCAATTTGGTGTTCCTTAAAACACACATGGGATAACAGATGAGATGAAGCCAGCTGTCTCAGCTGGGCTCGCAACCTCGGTTGTGACCTACGAGTTTCTAATATTCCTTTCCTGCCCCCTCCACCCCCGCGCCTCTTCATTAGCCCAGTTATTGGAGAGTCCGGACACTTCACACTGCATGGCAGTCGGGTGATGAAACACGGGCTTATTGCAAAGATGTAATCTACTGTCCCTGTTTGTAAGGCGCCGTAACAAGCATGCTTTGTGTGCACGGCTTGTAGAGAGTCATGTATCTTCTTTCATTCGAAGCTGTCAGCTACATCCCCCAAACTCTAGATAGCCATCGGATTGTGTTTAATGGGCTGCTGGTTGTTGTTTTGTTTTGTTTTTGCATCATTTAGATATGGCTATGACTCTAAGAGGCTACACCTAAGTCAAGGCTTGCTAAATTTGGAAGTCTGAAGTTGATCCGGTGAAGGCAGCGCAATGAGCATGGCACACTGACAGTACACACAGGACTTCAGTTGAGAATGAGTTGAACGCCGCCCTTCCTATCTCTGGGTGGGGGGTGGGGCTGACAGCCAAACAAATGATGGCCAAGGGCTTCAAAGTAAGACCTTCCTCCCACTCAGATGAAACAGTGTCTTTTTATAGTCTCTTTAAAAAGTTTTCCATAATTATAACAAGTACAACTCAATGAAGCAGAGGGAAGTGGAATTATAGCCCAATACAACAACTCATTTTTTCTTTCATCTGTCCTCCATGTGGAGACCCCAAGGTGGGTGGGAGCATCTTCCTCAAGGCCCTAGGTGAGGGTCACTCATCACGTTAGGGGTCTCATCTAATTTTATGGGAACCTCTGATGATTGAAGACACTAGGGTCCAGAGGGAGTCCAGGAAAGGGCAGTGGGGGAGATGTGGGCTGTGGTGACCGAGGACTTGAGGGAGCACCCAGCTCTGTGGGCAGTCCTGCAGGAGGCCCTCACTCCCTGCTTTACTCACTCCCAACATAGGAAAACATAATACCACCTCCAGGGCTGTGGGAGTATTAAATGAAAAGTCCTTTATAGAAGCATCTAGAACAGTGGGTTGGTGTTACTAAATCCTTAAAGGTGTTAGTTTTCCCCTTTGCCCTGGGAATTTCATGGAATATCCCTAAAGGCTCTGTAATAAATGAGTCCCAGCAAATTAAGATTCAAATTTTATTTAAAGAAGAGACTGTCATGCAGACTGTCATTTTTCAGACACTTTGAAATGATCTTTGGTGTAACACAGAAGATAACAATTAGGTAATCTTATTTGCATTGCAGGATTAGCTTCAAGACCATTGATTTTCAGGGAACACCACACCTGTGGGGGGTGGGTATGGGAAAGTCCCTCTCCCTCCCTCTTCTCCTCCTCCCAGACACCGTCCTTCCCTGCCAGCCTTTTGGAAAGAGTCTATTGCACAACTAATTGGGTGGATTACAGGGAATGTCACTGGATTGCTCCCTCCTGCTTCATGGGGGCAGGCCTTATTTCTGTCTCTGCTTCACCAAGCCGTACCTAAGCATACCCATCATTCTTTCAGACTTGGTGCAATGGGTCTGTGCAGTTGAAGAGTGAATGGTCCATGAGTTAGGCTTCAACCCTGATGGATGGGGACCACCCTCACAGACTTGTAAGCAGGGACCACATCTGCCAGGACACTGAATCAGAGCTTTGCATGTGAGCTGTCACACACTAGTGCTCCCACAGTGTCACATACTCCCAGCTCTTATTGGCCAGCAGAATTGACTGTGTCTCACAGCTTCTAAGTGGACATGGGATCCCTGCTTCCAACTCTGCACTCCTCATCTTCTTGAGATGTCTTCTCCAGCTAGGTCCTGTCTCTACTCCCTCTGATCAACACGGGGATGGGTCGGGGTGAAGCAGATCATTGTCCACACTCAAAGGGTGTCAGTGTGGAGAATTGATGAGCCAGCCAAAGGTTTACACACTAGGGTAAAGACCTCGATGTAGCTGTTGGAGCCACCCAGGTGAAGGCTCTGAGCTTTTTGGTTGCCATGACCTGAAGGCCCTCTGCCTGAGTGTGTCAGCCCAACACACAGAGCTGGGGAGAAAAACACGGTGCCCCATCTCTTCCTGAGACCTTTGTGACTCCCTACTCTTTTAAGGCAAATTAAACTAACGAGGGCAATGGTAACAGCAACAAACTGAAGTCAGTTCCTCTGTGTTACACCAAAGATCATTTCAAAGTGTCCTCCTCCTATCATGTCTACACAAAATCAACAGTCCAGGATGAAAAAATAATAAAACACACAAAAAACAAATCACTAAGCTAATGACAATGCCCAACAGGAAGTTTATCTCTTGCTGAGCTGACTGACTTTGAGTGTCGCCATCACTTGTTATGTCCCAGTTTTGTCATCTCTAAAATGGGATCCATATTGTCCATTCACCTTCACATGATGATGAAGTAAGACTCTCTGAAGACTGGAGTCTGAAAATTAACATTTACCAAAACCATAATACAGTAAAAGCTACTGCTATCCTTTCTCATTTTTGTCACTTTCCCCCCCTGTGGCCTCCTCAAGGAACTAGAATAAGCTATTTTGTTCCTTGAGAAATTAGCCAAAATGCTTGTTAAGTGAGTGTGAAGGGCAATGTTTTCAAAGGGGCCAAAGGGCAGAACTGAAGCATACAAGCAAATGTTCTTCCACATGACTCGGTGGGGACAAGATATGAAGTTCACAGTTAATCTTAAATTGGCATGAACAGAAAGATGAGCTTCAAAAAGGAAATGAGTCAGAGCTCGGGGGCTGGGAAAATTCCCGACAGATGGGGGTGATGATGACCCAGGGAGCTGGGGAAGCGAGGGTGGCGCTGGCACAGGCCTTGCCAACATCTTCCAACATGCCTTGTTTGCATAGACTCACACCCTCCTCGTCCGGCTTCATGTGAAACAATCTCAGGCCCAAATCAAAGCGAGCCCCTTGAAGCTCCATGCCTGAGCAATATTTGTTCTCACTGGAGTCTCAGCCAAGGCCTCTGAAGTCTTGGAAGGAGGCATGGCAAATTCTATTTTTGTAGATGCTCAAAAATGGAGGGTTGCCACTGATCAGACTGTCAGAAATAATAACATGATTTTTTAGTTGGCCCAGAATTTTTTGGTGGAACTTCTTTGAACTCGTTTGCCCTTATTAATACCAAAACAATAGCTGAATCTCCAGAAGAAGGTCCCTGGTCCGTCCCATTTGTAGGTTTTGAGACCATCCCCAACACCATCCTTCTAAGTTGCACGTATTCAAGGTTCTGTCTCCCAGTTTGTCCCCCAGACTTGCAGCTTCCTAGATATATTATCCACTTAATTCTTCTTTTAAAATGTTGAGCAAAGGAAATTTTTCTCACTCTGCCAAAAAAACTGAAGCAAATTTCTGTTGCTGCAGTCTTCTGCCATCAGCTTCCAGGGAGTGTGGGGGTGTTGTACTTAAGAGTGATCATCTTTGGAGGAAGAGTCTTCAACCATTGGGCTTGAACTATAAGAAAAGAGGGGACTGTCACTCCCAATTTTGACAGAATCATAAAAGGTAGTTTTATTCTTTTAAAAATTACCTAGTGTGACTGAGAAGGCCTGGGGGGATTTGGTAAACATAAGCAGTCATCTCTAAAACAATAGAGACAAATTAATTCTGCTACATTTCCTGGTTCTTGGTGATGTAATTTGCCACAGATGATAGATATCGTGTCCCTATAAACCTAAGCACTTGTCAGTTGCCTTGCCCTGAAAATCCTTACCTTTTCTTACCTGTTTATCAATGTTTAAACCAATTCTAGATGAAATGCCATTGACTGGAATTTACCAGTTTATTGTTAACATTCTCAATTCAGACATTCTCTTGGTTTATGTGTTGGAAACATGGTCTACAAATTAATTTTGCCTATAATGTATTGGATTGCATTTATACATATTTGAATCAAATATGGATGTAATCATACCACAGGAGCACAATAATTCTTTAAAGTACAATCTTTGGAGAACACAACTTATCATATCGTATTAATTTAATACCCTAGTTAGCTAGCATGATAATAGATTTCCACTGCATGCCACTCAAATCCTGTGATTAACACATACTAGAATTCATTGGGTTCTGTTCAGAAAAGCACAGCCAGGTGAAGTGTGGGGATGGGAACCATCTATGGACCTGGTTTCTGAATGCAACTTTTGGAAAATCATGGTTTGTGAGAACCTTTCTTACCGAACTTCATATTTAATAAATTGAAAGCACATGCTTAGATGCCTAAACCCATGAATTACTATCAAGTAGCACTGAATCAAAAAGTTATTGTAAATTTAATTTTTAAAAAACTAAGATATATTGTTTTAAAAATGAGTTTCTTTTATTTTATTGTCTTTTTCTGATGGTGCCAATATTCTTTGCTTATTCTTTCTCATTTGTGATCTCTATATATGTTATACACACACACACACACACACACACACACAAACACGCACACACGGAGTGGCCAGATTATTATGACCACCCCATCAGTACTTCGTTGGGCCACCTTTTGCCTTCAATACTGTGGCGATTCTTCTTGGCATTGACTCCACGAGATGTTGAAAGGTGATGTGAGGAATCTGACACCATGCCTGATGAATAGCACTGTCCAGTTCTGTGAGATTTGGTGGTTGTGGAAACAGCTGCCTGGTGGTTCTTTTAACTTCATCCCACAAATGCTCAATTGGATTGAGATCTGGTGATTGTGGGGGGCACCTAAGCAAGGTAAATTCTCCCTCATGTTTTTGAAACCACTCCTGCACAATATGAGCACTGTGGCATGGCGCATTGTCTTGTTGAAAGAAGCCATCTCCATTGGGATACGCCATCAACATGATAGGATGAAGTTGATCAGTAATGATACTTAAATATGTTGTGCTACTCAGACTTTGTTCCACACGAATTAAAGGGCCCAAATCATGCCAGGAAAACATGCCCCAAACCATAACACTGCCCCCACTAGCTTGAAGGGTTGTACTCATGCATGTGGGGTGCATGCTTTCATGCTTTTCTGCCAAATTCTCATTCTTCCATCTGCATGATGCAATTGGAAACGTGATTCATAGGACCACATGACTTTTTTCCAATACTCGACTGTCCAATCCTTGTGTTCCTGTGCGAATTGGAGATGTTTTATCTTGGTAACTGCAGACAGCAAAAGTGTTCAAACAGCCTTTGGCTCCCATATCCCATACGATGCAGTGTGCAGCTAATTTGCCTACAAATGTCAGGTGGTCATAATAATCTGGCTACTCAGTATGTGTGTGAGTAGCCCATGTTCATAGGCTATTAAATCATATATATATTCTTCTGACAGTTAATTCTACCAAGATGTGATTTGGTTGCTCTTATAACCATTGGTTTGTTTGCTCCTTAGGACACCATGGGACATCACTTCCCGGCCCTCTGAAGTCAGATATGAGCTGAAGAAGTGCAGTGGTCAGTGAACTTGAGTGGGGGTAGTGCAAATAGCCTCCATGAGGACATTCTGAGAGCCCACATATATTCTTCTGACAGTTAATTCTACCAAGATGTGATTTGGTTGCTCTTATAACCATTGGTTTGTTTGCTCCTTAGGACACCATGGGACATCACTTCCCGGCCCTCTGAAGTCAGATATGAGCTGAAGAAGTGCAGTGGTCAGTGAACTTGAGTGGGGGTAGTGCAAATAGCCTCCATGAGGACATTCTGAGAGCCCACGTGTGATACCCCACATCCTCCCTCATAGCCTCAGAGGTAGCTTGTGAGGAGATGGAGCCTCTGATGGCTGAGTCTCAGCATGACCAGAGTGAGCAGAGCATGTATCCCACCATCATCTACTTGCACACATAGTGCAAATAAGTAAAAAACAAAAGTTTGTTCTTGCAGTCCCCCAAGGTTTTAGGGCTGAGAGTTACCACAGCATCGCCTCCTATGGCCTCCTAGACTCTTCCACCTCATATAATCATTGATGCCCATTTTGTGATATAACAACTTAATTAGAAAGCTTCACAAAATCCCTTTGCATTTCTGTTCAAAATATTTCTTAAAAACTTTACTACATAGGGTTCATAGGTTTGCTTTAAAGCCATTTCTTAGTATAAGTCTTACTGGACCTCTCCGGAATAAAGGGCATGACCGTGGGCACTCAGACCATGGATCTGGGCCTCCATGGGGATAGGATTCATAGTAGAACCACAGTGAGCAGACTCACCTTGGTAGATCTAGCCCTTATCCTCAAAGAAAAACATTTCAGACATTTAGAAGACTCAGTCACAGGCTGGTCATCAAACTAAGGAGAACTCAGAGAGAGTTGAAATTTCATGGTGAATACATCCTTTTATTTTGACCAATACTCATTGGTTTACAAGAACCTCAGGTTAAATTCTTGAGATCTGCCAACACTGGAATAGGGGCAGGCTTTTTTTGTTAGGAACCATTATTATCTATGCCTTGGAGGGAAGTCTACAGCCTATGGGTGAGTGCTGAGCTCTCTCAAGGGTCCTCATAGCAGCCTCTTTATTTGGTCAGACAGAAGGAGAATGGGGTAGAGCTTTTCTTGTCCATTGAGAATATCCCACAATGACTTTCATTCTCAGCAGTCTAGGGTTAGGGGGAGTGGTCCTAGAAGGAGAGCTTTAATGTTTTAATGTGTGTGTGTGTGTGTGTGTGTGTGTGTATCAGAGGCAGGGCAGAACAAAAAGACAAATTAACATATGGTGTCATTTCTCTTATTCCTCCTGTTAGATGACAAGAAAGCAAGTAGGAGGCTGGTGAGTGGGAGTGCGCAGACCTCAGGGGGAGAATCCAAATCAGTAGAACTTTCATGGGAGGATCCTAGCCCAGGATCCTAAGTGCATCAAAGGGATGGCAAGAGCACTTCTGGAAGTGGTCTGTATTTTGGAAAACGATTCAGGGTGACTGACACAGAATTATTCTAAGTTAGTCTGGGGGAAAGACCACTATCAGATTAGATTGTTTCACTCCTCTCCAACTTTCCATCAGAATAATATTGAAGACATAGAAAATGAAGAAAACTTATGTCGACTCTTGGAGAAATGTCAACTAAACACAACTAAGAATTTTTTGTTGTTGTTTCCAGCAAATACATCACTCAAAAAAAAATGAGAAGGTATTTCATTCTTTTCTATCATCTAACTTAGGCCAAGAGGCCTGGGGTATAAGGCGAGAAACACATTAGCCATTCTCTACAGAGCTGGCCAAAATTCTGTCTCCATCACAAACCCTCCACCTACCCGGTACTACAACACTGTGCAAAGAAGGGCCATGGGCAAGCAGGGTGGGGGTGAGAGCTGGGTGAAGACACATAGAAACCAGGTTTGGAACAGAATCTTTGGGTTTGGGGATGAGTGACTGTAAGAGAAAGGGAACATAGACTGCTCTGTTACAGGACTCAGAAGAAAATGTCAGTTCTCCTTTTAGGATTCTGATAGGAACGCGAGACTGTATGGTCCCTGGGAAACAGCAGAGGCATTCCTTAAGAAATGCAGAGATTAAAGAACAAGAAGACACTTGAAGACATTAGAGACTTTCAGTTGGCATTAAAAGAAGCAGATGAGTTAGAACTATTCAAACGCACAACTTTCTTTGGAAGGGTATCTCCTGCACTTGATAAAACCAGAAGCAGCATTCATTCCATGAAACATCAGATCATTGAGACTGTCTCTAAGAAGGCAGAGAAGTGGACAATGAGAATAAAATTTTTTGAAAAAGAACATGGTATGTTATAGAGAGCAGAAAATGAAATCCTAACCTAAGGGCCATAGCTTTTTTTGAGGAGGAAATGAAAAGAAGAGGATAAGCAGCAGCAATTAAAATCAAAATGGGAAAACCTTTGTGGCGAAAGAAGATATCAGATAGACAGAAATGGCTTTTAGTGTCCCAGTGATTGAGTAGATCCCATGTAGGAACATCCACATCTAAGTAGACTGGCAATTTTTGAAGCCTAAACATTAAAAATGTACCTGCAAGCAGTTAGGAGAAACAGAGGTCACACCAGCTGTGGTTTTCTTCAAAATCCTGGATGATGGAAGATAATGAAGCCACTTAACACATCAAGAACTTGGTGGTTATTCTAAAATTTCATTCTCATATAAATTGTCTTTCAGAATAAAAGTCATGCCACAGAATCCAGATAAATTAGAAACAATTAGAGTTGTCCATTGGTTTCAGAAACCAAGTGCTTGTTAACGGTTCCAAGAACTTTAAAGACAATTCACCATAGCTAAGATCTGGAAACAGCCTAAATGCCCATCAGTAGATGAATGGATTAGAAAACTGTGGTACATCTACACGATGGAATACTATGCTGCTGTACAAAAGAAGGAACTCTTACCATTTGCAATGGCATGGATGGAACTGGAGAGAATCATGCTAAGTGAAATAAGCCTGTCAATGAAAGAAAGATACCACATAATCTCACTCATTTTATGAATAATAAAGACCATTTTAAACTGATGAATAC
>NW_006289813.1:9298633-9301632 GCF_000327345.1 Myotis davidii | reverse complement strand
CTGCCTCAAACTGATTGGCAAACTGCAGCGGGAAGGCCAGGGAGGGTTGGGGGGGCAGGAGGGAGCGGGGTAAGAGATCAACTGAAGGATTTGTATGCATGCATATAAGCATAACCAATGGACATAAGACACTGGGGGCGGGGTGGGCAGGGGATTGTCAAGGACGGGGAAAAAAAAGACACGTATGTAATACCCTTTGTAACACTTCAAGCAATAAAACAATAAAAAAAGAGAAAAAAATGTGATGGATGGAAAGATAAGTTCATGGAGCCTCCTGCTTAAAAAGAAAAAGAAAAAAAAAGAACTTTAAAGAAAATGTTATTTTTGATTCTTTGTTGTCTGCTTGCTGCTTTTTGTAATTTTAAATTTTAAGATTTAATACAACATTTAAAATTTACAAATAAGGAAGGGAAAAGACATGGATCAATTTTGTACTTAGGCAATTAGCTAAATAATGTGGCTTAGGAATAGCTTATTTGGGAATGGCTAACCCAAATTACAGTTTTATTTCTTTGTGCAATATTTCTCTTAAAAGCTGGATTTGCCTGTCTATCTATCTATCTATCATCAATCTATCATTTATTTGCATGTTGAGGGATGGTAATCATTCCACTGGTATATGTGTGCCCATGTTGATATGAGTGGACAGACATGTGAAAAGATGCATTCCAGAGGCTACTGACTGGGGGATGGAAGGGCAGGGGTGGATGGAATGCTTCATTTACATGTCAGTGAGCATTTCAGTTGTTATGATGATCAGTTCTATTTGTGCAATTTTAAAAATCAACTAAAATAAATCTAGAAGCAAATAAAACCCATCTTACTCGAGTGATTTGCCATCTGAAAACC
Organism: Myotis davidii; assembly: GCF_000327345.1. Classification (NCBI taxonomy): domain Eukaryota; kingdom Metazoa; phylum Chordata; class Mammalia; order Chiroptera; family Vespertilionidae; genus Myotis; species Myotis davidii. The sequence goes on along the minus strand of NW_006289813.1, from coordinate 9,300,783 downwards.
ATCAATGGCTCCAAACCACAATTATATCGGAGCATTCATAGCATGTCAGGCAAAATCCTTTGCATCTGGCTTCTAGCTGCCTCCTCTAACAGCTCAGACCTGCCACTGCAGCCACACTGCTGACCCTGCCCTGCCCAATCCTCTCCATACTTTTGCCCACTCCACACCATCTACTTGGCACAATAAACTGTCCTCTCCTCTCACTTAAGCATCACTTAAATCTCACCTTTTCTTTAAACCTATGTTAACATACTGGCCTGATTTCTGCCTCCTCGGAAAACTTACAGATATTTTTATCCAGACTATCTTGTGTCATCTGTCTTATTTAGACAACTATGTCCAGATTATATTTCATATAAATTTTATACTCAAGCACCAGCTTCCCCAACTACATTATAAGTTCATGAAAATAGGACAGTGTCTTTACAATATCACACCCATACGATACATCCAGAAAATGGAAATCAGTAGATAGGTTGATTGATAGTTATTTCATGATTTGCTAGAAAGATAGACCAGATAGCAGGGTCTTATCAAGCAAGAGTTTCTTCCTGCAGGGCTTCCTTAGAACAGTATACATGTGTTATTGGGTGGAATTGACAACAACCAGTTACTCTTTCTTATATTTCAAATAGGCACATGTATGAGCATTTAAAGAAAAGATATCAACTCTGAGGTCATTGGCCTTTGTCATCTTATTCCTCCAAAAGTCTTTAATTCAGTTCCATAGAGTCTGCCCTTTGCCCGGTGCTCTCCATCCAACCCTGAGGGTGCAGCGTCCTGCAGGCATGATCTCTTCTGTCAGCTCACGGAAGTGACACGGAGCAAGTCATGACATGAGTGGTGAAAGAATGCCACAGAAGGAGTGCCTTGTCACATAATGTGCAGAATTGAGCAAGTTTACCCCCAGTTTTAAAAACTATCTCCTATTTGTCTGCACCACAGAATCACACACACAAAATGGTGTGCACTCTGTCTGTGATGCCATGACGTGAAATGTACTTCTGTTAAAACTGCAGCTTAGTCCAAGGTCTCCCATCTTGAATTTGAGAGGAAAACGGTGCCATCCCCTTGCAACTTGCTGGAGATTTGGAGCTTGGAAAAAGCTGTCGGAGCTCATGCTGTCCTGCCTTATGTCACCTTGAACATGTCAACCGCCTTTCACCAGGCACTGTGAGGGACTCAGAAAGATGGCATCCCAGTTGACAGTGAAGTCAAGACCACCTGCACTGCTGGCCCTCGGCTGACCGTGGCCAGTGGTGACAACAGCCAAAGCAAAGAGTCATGTCAAAAGAGCTCTCTACACTTAGAAGGCGGTTACAGGACATGGGGAGAGATTCAGAAGGTCCTAGTTATTCTATCAAACGCAAATCTAAGCTCAAAAGCTTTCTGTGTAAAGACCAGGCCCATGTCCCTTTGGTTCTTTCATGCTTTGGATCTTACATGGAGTCTGAAATGTGAAGCAGGGTGGGGTTGAGGGTCTTTGAGAGGCTCTAGTGACTCCTGGAAGAAGTCGCGTAGCGGGTGTGGAGGCCGCACACCAGGCGCCGTTTCACTAGGGTCTTTGTGGTTCCTGGGTCTCCCCTGGTTTTCTTAAAAACAGTTATTAGAAATATGGGACTTCATGTAGGGCCTTCCAGTTATGCATCACGCTCAGTTTAGAAACTCTGTATCCATGTCTAACTTGAGTGTTCTCCAAGTTACACTGGAGGGCATTATAAACTCACATAAAAGATTGGTTAAAAGTCATTGACATCTGAGATCTATGAGACGTTTGCACTGGGGTCTTTTTGACATTTGTATTATTTGGTTCTGCTCAATGCTATTCCAACCTTGTATTGGATTTTTCATTTTGCTTTAAAAACATAAAGCAAAGCATATGATAAAGGTATTAGAATTATCATCCAAATTCCAACTTTTCATTAGTTTCGAGAAACCTAGTTTTCTAAAAAAAATGGTGCTTCCTATACCACTGTATTTTTTTTTTTTTTTAACAGAGATTAGTGGTGCAGTCTAAATTTTCTCACGAAACGTCAACCGGGGTTTTCGACGGGCTCACAACGTTTGTTCCCTTCTCTCAGGGATGATTGTCTTTGTTACCTAATGTCCATTGACTTGAAACCCATTGTTTCATATATTTGTCTGGTTTT
>NW_006289813.1:9266176-9298484 GCF_000327345.1 Myotis davidii | reverse complement strand
TTTTTTTTTTTAACAGAGATGAGTTGAGGTCAGCTTGAAACTTTCCTAAGGAACGGCCGTGATGTATTTCCAAGCTGATGAGAAGGCAACACCTGTTCATGCAACCTCCTGAAACGATGCCTCTTACCACGCGGTCGATTTCTCTGGAGCATCTTGCCTGGGCATTCTTAAATGATGATGATTCAGTCCCCGTGTCAAGGAACTTGCTGCGGGAAGAGATCCACGCAGTCTGCATGATGAAGGGAAGCTGGAGCTTGAAGGACAAGTGTCAGGATGTTCTGTTCCTGGGGCATGGCTGCAGGGGACCCCTGAGTAAAGATGGTAGCATTCCTCCCACGAAGCTTGAAGGAACTTTGGGGAGCTTTCTGCTACTCCCTGCATTTCCCGACTGCCACCTCCCTGAGCACGTCTCTGCCATCACTCACTGCCCACCAGGCTGGGCAGAACCCCACCACTTTGCAGGTGGGGCCGGCTGCTGCCAGTGGCAGAGACGGATGACATATTTATTAGCTTGTCAAAACCTCCCCTGTTTATGGAAGTCTCACCCGGCTAAACAAAACAGTCAGCTTCCCATTGGCTCGTCGAGAGGCCCCTGTTGAGAGCTTCAGCAAAGTGCTTGATGAGGCATAAAATGATGATTAATTAATTTACTGCTCAGTTGATCATCACACGGTGCGGCTGATGGTTCTCCCAGCGGTCAGCCCTCGCTCTGTGCTGCGCAGCCGAGCCTGTCTTTGGTGTGACCTGAGCTCTGAGACTCCCAGGCAGGGAAGGAGAGGGAGGCAGGAGCCAAGGCTCTGGAGGCCCCAGGAGGCAGGTGCGGATGCAGCGACAGTGAGGGAGAGGCCTCTGTAGCCGGTCATTAATCAAGACACACTTGCCCTGGGAACCTAGCTGGTATCCAGGAGGAGGCAGTTTCTGCGCTGGCTGGGGTATTCCGAGCCACACCCCATGGGTCCTCAGGACTGGGGTAGTCTGTCCTTACCCACCAGCGCCCCGCCCACAATATTCCTTTATGAGATGAAGACAGGCTCCTCCAGGATACGAGGATGGCCCTGAGTACTGCTATCGGGGTGCTTGCTGTCCCAACTGTGAGCGAGGAGACAGGGTCTGGCCCTGCTCAGAGTTACCGACTTGAGGGACGGCCAGGGACAAGGCCCTGCTTCCACATCTGAGCCTTGAAGTTCAGAGAAGGAAGGCCCACAGAAAGGGGATTTTTGTTTCTTAATTTTAACCCCATGTGGCACCTCAGTGGTTCTATTTGCTGGGTATTAAGAGCTCAGGAAGTGTAATTTAATTGAAAGTTAAAGTAATATTTCAAGTGAGAGTTCTTAGCTCATTTATGCACTTTTAACTGGCTGTAAAGAATAGATCTGCAAAGTGAAATCCACTTATAGAGCACAAAGGCAAAGTGAAAGCCCAGGTTTCTGAGAGACATGGTGAGTGAATCACTGGTCTGGAAGCGCTCAGTCATTATAAAGCAGGTTATATGACGTGAGAGACACGGCACCAAATCACCCAGCCGCCTCTGGAGGAAGGCAGCTCCTGGCCAAGGGAGATGGGTAAACTCAGGCCCCTGGACGGCAGGCAGGGCCGCGGGGCTGCTGAGGATGCCACATAACATTTTCTTTTAGAGAAAAGGAGCCCTGCGCCTCCTTTACATCTGAAATATCAAATGTTAATGGGCTGTGACTCCCTTGAGATAGGGGATGGCACCCGTGTGGCTAACCTTATCACACCCCTTTTATGGCTCTGCTCCCCAATATCAGGTGAAGGCCTTGCACACCCAAGACCTGCATGTCTGCTAACGAGCTGCAGACTCTGCAGGACAGCCCCTTCTCTGCACCCCTCGCCTCCCACCATGTAGTATGGGCATTCTCTCAAGTGTCTCACATGGGGGATATTGCAGGTGAGGTTTGCTGTGTTCTTTGCCACGTGGAGATTTGCAGTACACATCCATATGTGAAAAGCACTAAAAAGCTCATCAGCTAGGAAGCCACTTTACTCTGGCTCATGTCAACATTCTCAGACTTACAGCAGAATACACTCCCGTCGATGCAATTGCTCTGGGAGCAGGGCGCACCTGTCCCTGGGGTCACACTACAGAAGACGCCGGCCCTCTAATGTAGGGTAGTGGTAATCACTAAGCACATCTTGGGTGAGTGCCATGTGGAAGTATCACAGCAGCAGGTATCATGCTTGTGCTGAGGGAGCAGCCTGGTGCCCCTAGGCCCGCGGCTGTGGGTCCCTGTTGGCTGCCATCTGGAGTTGGGCAGAACAGGCTGGGAAGGCAGAATGGGAGGAACCCTGGTAGACTCAGAGGTCAGGCTGGTGTTGCTGTTAGGTTAGGGACAATGGGCATGCAGGCCTCAGGGAGGGGCGCAGAACTAACAGGCGAACAGGGCAGGTGGATGGTCTGTGTCATATGTACATGCAACGGGCTGGGCTAGCCCTGAGGACACTGAGGACAGAGACATCAACTTGACCAGGGGAGCCCGGGAACAGTGGCAAAGGACTGGTCCTGGAGCCATCCAGCCTTTGGGCAGCCAGGAAAGGGGAGCCCAGGTAGAGGGGAAGGAGTGGTCCTGATGGGGCCTCACAGGCCTGGACAGCATCTCTAACATACCAGCTCCTACGCTGTATGCATGGCCCCCAGGGCCACGTTGACTCTCTGGAGTCTGACAGCTGACATGCAGATGCCCTCATTGGCCTCCCTGATGCCATGATTCACCACCTGGAATGGGATGTACTGGGAAGTCATGAAGGTGGTTGACAGAAACACAATGTGTGAAGTCTCGGCAATACCAGGCACCTGCAGGTAGCATGAGCGGGGAGAAGCTAAGGCTCAGGTTCCCGTGTAAAATCAGAGACAACACTGACTGTGCAGGGCAACCTGATGGAGGGTATGTGGCACTGGGAGTTGTGCTGGGCTCCTGCCACCTGTGGGGGACGTGGGAGGTCATGGCCTAGAGGAGGCTGAGGCCACTTTGGTGGGTCTTCTCTGAGAAATTCTCAGTCTCAAGTGGGCCGGCTGCTCTTGTGTCCTCTCTTGGGGCAGACATACAAGTGCTGGGGCTGGTTATTTACCCCTAATTTACTGCCTCTCTTTGTTCTTTTCACACCCCTGCCTGCATTTTTATAGAGCATTTCTCCCATTGCGAAGGGTCACATTGGTGTCACTGGCATTGTAAAGCACCTCCTCGATGAGATCATGACAGTGCGAGGCTCAACAGAGTATTTTGAATTTTTGAACATTTATTTTTATCTTTTTAAAAATTAAAAACTATACTTTGCCAGACCTAACCATGGGCCAATTTAAAATCAGAACTTAATTGTTAGAGAATGGCTAAACGTGGCCAAAGGTTTCCGAAGGCCAATTATGACATCATCAGGGAGGCAATCTGTGCTAATGGGGCCGCCTTCGCCCCCCGTTACAATAAATTTGCCTGGGTTCCACACACTGTGTGATAACCCCATCTGGCTCGCACCGTTTCCTACAGTTTTTTTCCTACTGACTGTTAGCCATGTGTCCAGGATATTGAAGCTAATGAGTGCCCTGCTCCCTCCTGCGCACAAATAATTTAGCTCTACACTCAGGACCTGATCAGAACTTGCAAGTCAGAGAGGTCATTTTAAAGACTAAATATCTTTCTCTTTGTTTTCATTGGAATTTTTTAAAAAATTTCTGTAATTTAACATCACAAGGAAAAATTAAATTAACAATAAAAGCACAATTGCCAAAGAATGCAATTTGTCCATGCAAGATCGCCGCTCACGCAGCACTGGGATCCCGAGAGAATGAGCCAACAGATGTACTCTTTCCTTTGGCCCAAGCGCTGGTCTCCCTCCCTGTTACCTGCTGCCTTGTGTCCAGGCTTTGCCCCATCACCTGTCCTGATGAGTTGGAAAACATCAGAGTTGCAATTTTCTCTAAAATACTCAGAGGCTATAATAGAAAAGATAAAGAGAGCAAATCGCAATTTTAAAATTGTCAAAGGTAAAATAGGAAACTTCTGAAAAGTGAAGGTGGAATCTCCAAGTACATTAGATGAGTTAGCGTCATAATCATACTCTGTTAACTCTGAGCTTGGGGCATGGTTCAGTCCATAGAAGTAGCACTTTGTGACTTACAGAGAAGTCAGTGCCCTGATTCCAGTGCATAGGACCAATGATCATCAGATGTTTCTGATTGTAATAAAATAAATGTTTTTTTTGGACCATTTGCTTTTTTGGTGTGTTATTAGTTTTTAAAATTAATACTTTTTAATGGAAATGACTTGACCAAAAATCTGTCACAGAATTCTGAGATCCATTCAAAGTGTAATGAGAAGAAAAAAGATGGTATGCTGAAGGATTAAGAATCTAAATGTATACCGCTGCTGAGAGCAGAACTGGAGGTAGGATGTGGGGAGATTATGAACATTTTTAAATTAATAAAAAACAACTTCATTGTAATTAGAAATATTCCATCTTTGACTTTCAGCCCTAACTAGCAAATTAACTGATCACTGAAATCTAGATTCTGCCTACAACTGATGTTTTTCCTCTTTGGTATGTCTATTTGTTTATACTCTGATGGATTTGCAAAATCCAACATGTCTAAAAACATACAGCTTGGTGTTTAAGATTTAAAAAAATAAACTTGCTCCTAATTAAGAAAAGTGTTTGGTCTGACTTTTCATGAACTTTAATAGATTCCCTTAACAAATGAAATTTAAAGTGTTTTTCCCTCCTAACGAACGTGAAGAACTTGCTCTAAACCAATAATAGAGTAATAAAAACAACCCTGTATGTGTTTCTTGGACAAATTAAAGCTAGAGTGTTCTCAGGTGCAAATGGTCACATGCACCCCTTCTCCACAACGAGGAGCTCTGCCTTCAAATGAATATATTTAAGGATTATGCTGCCCAGAGAGATATCTAACGAATTCTTCATTATTTAATAGAAAGATTAAAAATTCAATGTCCTTTTCCCCCCAGTTGATTCACAAGTGTTAGAGTGGGAATTTCTCTAAAAAACAGATCTCTTACTTATGAATACAATTATACATTGAAGTGATAATATCTCATTTTAAAACCACACTTGAGGTATGCACACCAGAGACCAGGGGACAAGAACAGAAGCTGAACAAACTGATGGTGATTTCACATTCCTGGCTTTGTTCAGTCCTCTGGCCATGCTGACTCTCAGGTCACACAGTCTGCATGGCCTCATTTCATAGGAACAGAAACCGAGCCTGAGAGGTCCAGGCAATGTCACCCTGGGTCCTGGGCCAGAAGGTACCCGAGCTCATCATGCCGAGTCTGTGGAACAGAGAGACTACAGAGGAAGGGCATGGGGTAGACACAGGCTGCCCTACAGATTCTATAAGGGATCCAAGAGCAGTGGCCAGTGTCAAGTGGTGGATCTGGGTCTTAACTGGACGTTGCATTAACTGGCTCCCTTATTTTTCATCTAGATGCTAAGTGGCTTTGCTTCTGCTCAGACCGTCTCTGTGATGGCGATGGCAATGGAGCGAGGGGAGGGGAGGACGTTTGTATGCAGGACCGCTCCCACCACTAATAAAGATGCAAGGCCTCACGTTAGACAGAGATTTACTTGTATTGATGCAGATTTACTGCTCCAGAAAAAAAGAAGCCTTATTGTATGATCAAAGCTAATAAAAATAGAAAACAAATGACACCATAGACTGAATAGAACCAATGCACTAGGTAATGAACACTTATTGACCAGTAACCTGCAACTAATGTAGCTATAGATTTTTACTTTGTCTATTCGTGGCTTTAAGAAGCAATCAGTTGGGTCTCCCCGGACTGGAGGATGAAGTGATAGTTAAGAAAGCTGTGTTTTATTTAGTGCGAAACAAAGCAGTCAATTTAAATTTGAGGTGGATGGGAAAACCATCTCTGTAGTTTATGTTAGCTAGAATCACTTGAGTGAGGATGTTTCTAGATGGTTCTGTCGTGGGATATGAATTGTTTATTATGTAAGACCACAGTCTACCCATTTACAAAATGTGATGGGAGAATTAGTCAGTGTCCAAATCCCCGGATGGAAATCTAAAACCAATATCCTGTGTGTGGAATGATTTTTAAATAAAGTCTACTGGATTGAGTCTCTTGTACTTACACATCATAGTTTATTTGAATTCTTTGTGCACAGAGGTACATGCGAATGAGTGGGTTGCATTAATGTACATACAACTTGAAAAGCACATCATTTGATATTAAATGACTGAATCTATTGGGATTAATCATAGTCTATGTGGTGTCTGAGGGGCATCACTCAGCTCCTCCAATACCATAGAAGGAGAGTTATCCATCCTCCATTGGCATGATAGTGACACACAAATCCACTGGGCAGCCCACTTAGACTCAAGTGGAGGTCCCTTTCAGAGACATCTTTCTCCATATTTGACACCCTTAGGTTGTCCCAGGGCTGTCACAGTCCTCTTGGGTAATCTCTTGGTCAAGTCACCTGCTGCTCATTTCCTCATTGACTCTGCACCCTGGCCACCAGGACCGGGTTCTAGCACTGTGCTGGGCTAGGGCAATCTCATTTCATCCTTGCACAATTCTCAGTGAATTCTAGTTCATAGCTCCATTCCCCAGAGAAAACTCAACCCTGGAGAAGAAAAGCTTTGGCCCAGAACCCCACAGTGTGTGAGTGGCCTGCATTCTTCCAGCCAGACCTCTGCATGCATCTATAGGGTTCATGTTCTTAAACACCCATGGATCCAAGCTCTGAGCAGGCAGGTGCCAGCACATGGAAACACAGATTATCATCCTCCCTGGATCACACCCTATGTGATTCTCCACAGAGATTCAGAGGCTATCACTTCCTCCAGTGTCCGCTTCCCTTTGGACACCACATTCACTGGTTTGGGGAGGGGAATGGAGAGGAAAGGGTTTCTGTGTTGTTTTCACCCTTGCACTTTTTTTTGGGTTGCTCCACAGCTAAATCAGGAGCATGCCCACCTTCTGTTACAGAAGGTGAGACCAAGGCTCAGGCAGGTTATGCATCCTAGATAGGATAACTAGGTGAGTTTTAATTCAAGGATGCTTGAATACAAAATACAGAACACAAACAATGTTAAATGACTTTACAAACACCAGTTGTGTCCCACAGTTGACACCGACAGACCATGTTTGCTCCCTGGAAAGGAGTCAGATCCTACATGGTCAGTTGAGGCTCCCTGTCCCTCGTTATTGAGAGCTCGGGCAGCTTACATGATGCAGAGAGGAACTCTTCCTTGAGGTGGTGGGGAAGTAGCCCTCAGCATGGGACAACCTGGCTGTCCCTGCCATTTTGTTCCTGGGTAGGCCCATGTCTGACTTGTGCAGCTTTGCCAATCCCACAGTTCACACAGAACGATTACCCACAGTCGGGGAACTGCTCATCCTTCTGGAGGCACGACATGTCACCTGCAGTCAAGGTTTGTTGAAAGTCAAGCGGTGGTGGCATCCTCAGGTTCTGGTTCAAATGTTCACTGTGAGATACGCAGCGGCACAGTCGGGGACTCCCGGGAAGGGGAGTCTGGGAGAAAAAGGTCATTACAAACCTGGCTGCAAAGAAGTTAAACAGGACGTGCCGCCCGTGGATCTGGAGCTTACCTCTCTTCCCGACTGAGAAGAGACAACAGTGACAACCTGGGGACAGGAATCAATACACTGCGAGGGAAGGAGAATTCAGGCTGTAGGAAGAGGAAAAGCTCTAGCATATTGGAACTAAAAATAAAATCACACTTGGAAAGGAAGCAGAGTCCTTGGTTTGGATGTAACTCCTGCCATGTGCTGGTGTCTCTACGATCCGAGCATCAAGCGATGCAGAAAGGAACTCTGCATTTATATTTTCAGGAAAGCATAAAACAGCAAACTTTAAGTGTGCTAAAGGCTAATTAGTGGGCTTTTTTAATGGCTCAATTCCCCTGTTGAGCTTTCATAGTTTTTAAGATGTCAACATAGAAAAGAATGGATGAATGTCAACACAGTTAAGGTCATGCATGTCCAGTGGTCTAAGTTTGGGACAGACCTGCCAGGGTTTGACTCTGACTTCAGTTTTCTCAAGCTGAGTGCCCTATGGTGACTTAGTTCCTCCATTTCTTTACATGGAGGCCGGAGCTGGATGTACCCATCGCTTTGAATTTGATGGCACAACACAGGGAGCCAGAAGTTGGGCAGGGTGGAAAAATTTACACTATGGAAATAGGCAAGTGCACAAGCCACAGCTTTGTTTCCTGGATGGCTGACTGTTAAATACTCAGCACACTCCTTTCCTGTGAACCCCTTCTCTGTGAAAGGGGTTCATGACAGCGCTGGCTCTGTGCTGTGGTGGGTGGGGATTGGATGACAGACATCATACATGTAAAGGGTGCAGCATGTGATACAAGCCCCATAACCAAACGCCTCTCTCTCCCAGGCATCTTGTTCTCTGAGTCCCAAGGCTGAACCTGCACCAGTGTCTAATGCATGGAGCCTGGTTGGCAAACTTCCAATTATGTCTCTGACAACACTCTTCCCACCAGGCTGTGATATTGCTTGCTTACAGCCAATGCCAAGTAGGACCTGGGCAAGGAAGTGTGTTCTGATTATCACAAGGGGAGGACTATGTGGTTTGGATGGTCCTGCCTGGCTTCGCTCCTCTGAAGCAGTAACTTGATGAAAGCATCCGCTTACCAGCTGAGCCTAAGCAGAGGCCTCATGGAGGAACTTCCTGACTTTCCCCATTAGCAGCTCTCCCACTGGCTGGCTCTCCATCACCAGATTTGTGCCTGTGTGTGCCCAGACTGCACTCAGACTGCCCTCCTGCATCACAGGTTGTATTGCACATTCTCTGAGAATCAGCTGTGGCTGTGCCTAACTCCAGGTAGACCAGTTATCCCTGTTAATAAATTATACAGTTCAGTTAAATGTCAAGTAAGTGAATACTCAATACAATGTCTGTATAATACAAAATATTAATATAAGTGTGAATAGCATTACTTTTTCTATGAAACTAAAGTTGGTTGCTTTTAAAGATGTTAAAAAGACATCATCCAAGCATTCTGCCATATAACACTATAAAATTAAAAAAAAAATTCTACTTGGTCATGACACTCAGATTGCTTTGCAAATATCTTGACAAACAAACTGAAAAATCATAGCTCCTGGTCCTCTCCAATGAGAAAATGCTTCTCCAAAGAAAAGTCACCCAAATCAAGATCAGTGACTGGATGAATATTTATATTTTAAATGTTTAAGTTATGTTTAAATTCTTTGCAAATGACTTTTTTTAAAAAAAATTAAAGAACTAAGTGCTCACCTTAGCTGGGTGAAATGAGAGGTCCTGTGTGTTTAGGATGCCTGTAGGGGACCTTGTTGGCATGGCTTGGTCATGAGGCATAATCCCTCACTACTATGCACAGCACCTCCTAGGCAGTAGCCATGTTTGTCTTGACCTATTACATCATAGTCATTTTCCTAGTAATTAAATGTACATTCTTCACAATGAAAGGTTAGAAGACATCAAGCGCTTCCTTGCAGCATAATTGACAGGAGTTTATGCAGCAAACCCATGTATACACAGAACAGGCAAGTCACGGTTCTGAGACAACATGGGATGACAGATGCAAAGAACAAATGTTAAAGGTAGCTATTTTCCAATATTGTTTGAAAGTACCTATCTAATTAGAGATGAATCTGTTTAAATTCACCAGTAAAATAAGCTAATGAAGAAAAAAAAAGAAACTGGGTCAGTGTGAGATCTGTGTAAGTTGGGTCTCTAATGGGACAATCATTAAAAATAATTTCAATTATTCACGTTTGAATGACTTTTATATAAAGCTTTTTAAATAACGTGAAATCTCCTGCGCAAAGTCTAAATGAAAGAATGGTCGATTTAATCTCTGACATATTATTTCAGCTTGTATATCATGAAAGAGAGCCCAGCAGAATGTTAAATTTCACATAAAATGCTCTGGTTTTCTCTGGTTTATTTCAGAGCTACGGTGTCATTTATGATTACATTGTATGAGAAGATAATTACAAGCAGAACTGCTTTTCTAAGCATGCAAAAGGTAATCTAAATACCAAGCCTAATGCATTTGGGGACATACATAAGCTCAGTTCTTCCCAACTGGATGGATCTGTCCTGTGGACTTGAGGCTGTGCTCTTGTAGTAGCCTTCCCTCAGGAGCCCGGGAACCCACAGGCTTCCTTCCTGCCTATTGGTCATCTTAGACTCTCAGTGACATAAAATTCTAGCTCCGTAAGGGGTATGAATAGATTGTATATTGAATCATAGGAAGAATTAAGTGCTCTATGGTACAGAATTTAAAAAAGGAGGGACTGGAAATGTGTGTCTTTTGCTGTGATCACCCGTGGTATTCTACCCAAGGAAAGGGGGGAAGGGACCAAATAGACAAGTAGAAATGTTTAAAGGAATAAAGAGTAAAATTAGGGTATAAAACCTCCCAAAGATGAACATTAGAATTCTAAGTATATTGATTAATAAACATTATAATCAAAATTTTTAAAATTTGGGCTTGAGAGGAATTTTAAATGTCTGGGTCTATATCAGAAGGAAATGGAATCAGATGTCCACAACCCCATGTTTACTGCAGCAATATTCACGATAGCCAAGACATGGAAGCAGCCTAAGTGTTCATCCTGGATGAATGGACAAAGAAGACGTGGTTCATATATGCCCGAAATGTTATTCAGCTACTAAAAAGAAGGAAACCCACACACTTGTGAGAAGATGGAAGCATCTTGAGGGCATTACGCTAAGTGAGATAAGTCAGATAGAGAAAGACAAATATTGCTTGATCTCACTTATATGTGGAATGCATAAAAGCTGAACTAACAGAAGCTGAGTAGATTGGTGGTTACCACAGGCTGGAACAGAGCGGGTGCAAATGGTCAAAGGATACAATCTTCCAGTTATACGCTGAATGAGTTTTGGTTACATAATGTACTGCATGATGACTGCAGATAACAATACTATACTATATACTTGAAAGTCACTAAGGAAGTAGATTTTAAAAGTTCTCACCACCACCCTTCCCCCAAATACATATAATTATGTGAAGTGAAGGATATGTTAACTAACATTGTTATGGTTATTATTTCACGATATATACATATATCAAATCATCACATTGACACCTTAAACTTACACAGTGGTATATGTCAATTATCTTATCTAATAAAAGTGTAGTATGCAAATGTCCCCTTGACCTGGAGTTGTCCGGGAGTTCGACCAGGTGGCAGGGCCAGCCAGAGGAAGGGAGGGAGTACCTGGCTGGCAGCCGGCAGCTGCTAGGGGCCCTACCAGTGCACGAATTTTGTGCACTGTGCCTCTAGTATCTTAATAAAGCTGGGAAAAAGTTTGGGCCTGGGGCATTCATTACTTCTAAAGAAGTAGTGTTTTGTGTGCTCACAGGGAAGGTAGTTTATCTGCAATCCCAGGTAAGCTGATGAACCTTCTATTGGGTGCACTGAAAAAACTGCTCATCTCCCACATTGGCTGAAATGCCTGGGTACAAACATCTGCTCAGGGTGTTGCTGGGGCCCTGTGTGGAAATGAAGCAGTGGTCAGTGCCACAGACTGTGGTCCCTGGAAATGATAGGGCAGCACACCTTCTGCTTACCAAGTTAATGTGGTCATCTTTTCATACATGAGAAAAATGGGCAATGTTTGTATCATTTCAAAATGTGACAATGCATCTATTAGATAAGAGTAGTTTTTAGATATTAGATAAGTAGTTATTAGATTAGTAGTTATTAGATAAGTAGATATTAGATAAGTAGTTATTAGATTAGTAGTTATTAGATTAGTAGTTATTAGATTAGTAGTTATTAGATTAGTAGTTATTAGATAAGATTAGATAAGAGTAGTTTTTTAATTCATTTCGGAACTTATTCTGATGGATACAAAGAAAACCAAATTGAGTATTAAATTGTCTTGGTCAATAAATTTCAAAGGACGCTGACTCTTTATTAAGAGGGACAAGTGTGAGAAACCTCTAGAAGGTCAGTGCTCACAGGAAGGGAGGTAGGCTCTCCATCCAGCAGAGCCTCGCACACTCATGGTTAACCAATCACACATCACAGACACATGCCTGGTTGTTGACTGGCCATATCCCTCAGGAGCAATTTTATTGTTGTTGCTGTGTATTCAAATCACTTACATTCTTAATCTGTCTTTAAGCTATTCTATTAGCTGTTTTGTTTCATTTTAAACCAGGTTCTACAAAACAGTGGTGTCCTCAGGGCCAAGGGAAGAGAGGGCATTTCCAGTCAGCCAGTGGAACCCAGCACTCCTGAGAGATCCAGGAAGGTGATGAAAGTAGTTTTGTCTTTCTCATTGTGGAAGTCACTGCGGACTTCAGTAATGGCTGTTTTGGGGAGTGATGGAACTAGACTCAGAGTGGAGTGGTTGAGGGGTAAGTGTGAGGTTTGAACGTGGAGACAAAAGTCTATATCAGTGGTTCTTAACCTGTGGGTCGCGGCCCCTTTGGGGGTCGAATGACCCTTTCACAGAGGTCTCCTAAGACCATCGGAAAACATATATAATTACATATTGCTTTAATTATGTTCAATTTGTAACAATGAAAATACATCCTACATAGCAGATATTTACATTATGATTCATAACAGTAGCAAAATTACAGTTATGAAGTAGCAATGAAAATAATTTTATGGTTGGGAGTCACCACAACATGAGGAACTGTATTAAAGGGTTGCGGCATTAGGAAGGTTGAGAACCACTGGTCTAGATGATTCTTGAGAGATCAGCCTGTGAATGTTAAACCAGATGGAAGAAGACTGAATCTGGTGAGGGTCTTTCATTAAGTAATTAGCTAATTAATTTTTGTGTGTGTGACTTGAAGAAGGGGGTGATCATGTTCTAAGCCACCAGAGGGGAAACAGCCGAAGGAGAGAAAAAAGGGACAGGCCTTAGGGCAGGGGCTCTGGGAGGCTGGAAGTCAAGGCTCCACAGCAGGTGGAAGGGTTAGCCTGGGACAGGAGGAGGGCTCCTCTCTGTCAAGGTGGACAAGACATAGGTGTTACTCTGGGCAACATCCTAGCCTTCTGTTCTTCCCTCCCCACAAATCCCTGGGAATCTCACCTGCCTTGGAGGCTTTATTAGCATATGCATGCTAAGAATTCTCATACCTATGTCTCTGGCCCCAACCCATATTTCTAGCTCTTCCTTGAACTGGACATACAGTTCTCTAAGTGCCTGCTAGAGGTTGGCGCCCAACTGCTTTGCATTACTCCAACTCACTGTGTCATACCGAATCCATCATCCTCTCCATAGACTCTCTTACTTTCCTGGTGTTCTCAGTATCATAAATGGTGATCCCTGCCCAAATGGGAACTCTGTTAGTCATGTTGAATTTCCCTTTCTTTCCCCTTACAGTGAATTCCAATGACTCTGCTTCCTACATATGTTGCAGCCTACCTCCCCACTTCTGACTGCCTGTGGGTACCATCTACACTCACTTGGAAAATTGCAATGACATCTTAAATGTTTTTCTCAACTCTGATGTTACTCGTGGCTCTGCAGTTTCTGATTCTCAGTGGTCAGATTTCCTGCCAGACCTTCAGAATCTGGGACTAGAAGAAGACCAAGAAGCCTGGTCTAAAATGACCTTGATATAAAGGCTCTTCTGATGGTTCCTGATGGTGGAGAAGCACCCTGAGGGCAGGCATGGGGCCTCACCTCCCCTTTATTGTGTGATTCCCCACAGTACCTGATGGTGTATGCTATACATGGCAGGGACTCGAAACTGATTGTTGAGAACTTGAATGTTAACTTCTTGCCAGATCATGAGGAGGGTGAGCAGGAGTGATGCAGGAGGTCCCCCCAGAGTAGAAGTAAAGCATGTGTGCCATGGAAGAATCACATGGATAATTGCTCAATCTTCACTCTGGACTTTGTGCATATCTGTCTTTAGGGGAATATTTTACTTTGTTATGACAAGAAGTATGGAATGTTTGATGGTAAGTCAAGTGATGCAAGACAATGATAAGAGCATCTGATAAGACATTCTAGCTTACTAATTACTAATTGTGTTTCCAGTACATGAAACTTTCATAATTGGCATGCTCTCTGCCCACACAAATACAGATGCCCATTGACTGAGGAGTGGGAGGATTAGGGAATTGGCTGTTTGCTGTCTCTACAGAGTAGTTTGATAAACCAGTTGCTTCCATAAGCTCACAGAGAGATTAGGAACGCATACAGCTATCCTCCCCTCCAGAAGGGACGTAGGCTGGCTCTGCTGCTCTGTCCCCTTGTGTCTGACCACACCTGAGGAGGAGAGCGGTGGGTTCTGCCCCTCATCTGCTACATGTGCCCTGAGGGCGTCTGCAGTTGGGAGCTCAGCACTCAGGTTGTGACAACAATCATTTTTTAAACAATTATTTTGTCCATTGAAGAACAACCTGGAAAGCCCACCCTTTTTTCTCGAATTGCCCATGCAGAACTGAGGGCCAGCTACCACGTTTCTTCATTTGCCCTTCATTTTCCCACGAGTTCTTGATTGCTTTTGGCACTGGGCTGTAGGTAGCATTTACCTAAAGGCATATGGCACACCTCAGGTGAGTTTACTCAAGCCTTGTTAGGACTTGGGTGGCTCGCAGCCAGAGGGAGGAAATGGGGCTTGTCTACACAGGGTGTTATGATCAGCGACCTCACATATTTAAGTAGGTTGAAATTTCCACTTTGGAGGATTTCCTTCTTTTTCTTTTAAATTTTGAATCCCTAGATCAGGATAGCTAGCATTTCTGTCCATTTTATGTCAGTAGTGGTAGAGGGAAAACGGGTTGGCTGAGCCAATGTTCTTTCACTTTTTAATCCCCGTACATCTGAGCCTTGGACACATATGACAACGTCACATCGGGAGCTGCACCCCAATGTCATCATTTCCCCAGAGGCTCCCAGACACCCTAGCCCAGGTAAAGCATTTCTCTTATCTGACCACAGGTGACTCTGTTGACAAAGCATTGACTACCGCGCGTAAAATTGTTAAAGAAGTTAGAAAACATTAAGGTGTTTTCACCTTACTGTGTCTCTTATATTCTTAAGAATGTATCAGATCAGTGGAAAATAAGATTACAGTTTTAATCACAGTGAGAAATATTTATTTTGAATTTCTGCCATCTACCATCTAGATTGGCTTTTAGGTCAGGTTTCCCCAAAACACACTCTGAGACAAAGACATGTATACAGGTTGTTAGGGAGTGACTGCCAGGTGTGGGGAGCAGGCAGGAGAGGAAGAAGCTGTGCAAGGACACCATTCAGGCAAAGTTCCTCCTTAGCTGGACCCCACACAGGCCCTGGATTGAGATCCTATCTCCAAATTTATCCAGACTCAGGCACGGGAGTTTGTGTCCCTCCTCTGCCTCAGACAGCCCCTGGCATGGGGCTACCTTGGAGGCAGGAGGATACATTCCTGACCACTTTAGCCTTTGCCTTTTAGGCAAAGAGGCTTCAATAGCCTAAGGAATGTCCTTCAAAGAGAATTTCAGGTGTGGGCAGTTAGCGACAAGACCAGAGAGGTTGGATGTACCTGGCACATGCTAATCTCTCAAGAAGCTTTTGGAAGAAATGAATGAATGAGTGGATAGCTTTCGAGCATGAGCAAGATTATATTCAGCAAAAAGCTCAGCAAGCACCTGCGGCTTTACATTCTAAGCACTCATTTCACTGGGGACTAAGGTACCACCACGGGAAAGCCATTAATTTATGTGGTTGATAAGTCTTAGTTGATAAATGGACATTTCCATTGCTATAGAAAATGCTTTTGTGATTTTGCTAAGAAGATGATAAATGTTTCTTTAAAACTTTTCAAAATGAGCTTGACTATATCATACTCATAAATAAACATAATTTGTGTTTCTTTGACCATAAAAATGCATATGGAAAAATACACAACGGTGTTAAAAAATTGGTCAATATATTGCACTGATATTTTTGGTACATTTCACCTCAGTATAAATTGGAAACGTTATCACAATATTTTCCTGAAAGCAAATTGGTTTTGGCTCACACCAATTGTTTTCACAGTGGAAGGAAGATCATGGCTGGAAAGAATGGGGCCAATTCCATGTGAACAATTTGTTCTGCCAAATAAAGTGTATACTTTCAGTGTAAAATATGGCGGCAGGGATCTGGGTCATATGTCCAGAGGTAGAATCTGGGGAGAAGACAGGGACATATAGAAAGTCCAGAAACAGCAACCATGACTGGCTGCTCCCAGTGACCCTTCTTATCCCTGTCATTGGCTGCTTTCAATGCCCTTTGTTTTAGTCTCCAAAGAAATGAAAATCCATTCCAGTATTTTAAAATAAAAATAATTGCTTTAATATCCCATAACTGCCTTCAGTCCTATAATTTTATGCCTTTCAGCTTTGTCTAAAAAATATATATTATGTTAATCTTTTAGAAATTATTTTCTTGGTGTTCTCAGAAGTCATATTAATAAAAAATATAAAGATGAGGTGGGTCATATTTCTAAAAGAAAAATTCAATGTTTACATTTTAACTCTTCAAAATGGTTATGTCATTAGCTGTTGTAAATCCTTTTATGAAAAAAGTGTAGTATAAATAAATATAAGCACTAATGGGTAAATAAACAGTTTGAGTCACTCATTTTTGTTTGCTTGTTTTAGTTTTTAAACATTTTTACTTGATAAAACTTAAAATGGCAGTATTCTTTGAATAAGTCTGAAATATTCCACACAAAAAATGAAGATGCAAACACATAATGCTGGCATGCGGAGATGGAAAGGACGGTTTTGACTCCCTGTTGGACAAAGTGCCTGCTTTCTGCACACTTCTCCTGTGGGTGTGCACAGCAGGAGAGGGTGGGAGTGGCACCCTGTCTCCTGTCAGCTCAGAGAAAGCGGTGAGGAGTTCATGACGGGAAGTTGTCAAATTGCAGACCTGTCAAGTGAAATACAGAGGCAACGTGGCCTTTGTTATCTGGGGAAAGCCAAGGGTGGGAAGTCATAATGAGATAGATTCCAACACAGAGTTAAAAATGTATCTGTCCTTTTGACAATCTGAGCTCCCCGCAAGAGGGGTGCTGTGACCTCAGGAATAGTGGAGGTGGTCCCACCACATTAGGCTGAGCCTGAAGCAGGGGAGAGGTTCTCTTGGTGCTTCCTTCTGTCTGAGCATTGCTGGGAAGAGCTCCGTGAGCAAGGCTTAGCATATATTGAAAATGCACACTATTACTTTGGTTTTGACATGTCTCTCAGTTTTCTGCCCTTCCAGGCTTCATGACTATGAGTTGGGATCATGAGGTGGCCATTTAATAATTGCCTGTTTCATGGTACAGATTAATGACCTGCTTCACAAAAAACACACAATAGCTTATTCTTTGTCATAGTTTATCTTCAAGAACTCATCAATTAAGATTAATCTAAACCATAAAGTTTCTTTTTTTTTAATGGAGACTGAAAAACTCATGCAAATTTACACTTGCTCAGATATCATGATAATACAGCTGTGATGATTAAAATATTTCTGAAGTATGTAAAGTGTGTATAAGTATGCCCATCCCTTGCACTGCTTTGACAATAAAATAAGATGCTGGCCTCACAGAAACAATATTTTTGAGCTAAAGAGAACCAGTTTGAATTTTAATGGTCATTCTGATGTAGAGCAAAATGAAATGATGGCTGCGGCCCTGACCTGCTGTGTAGCCTTGGGCAGCTCTTTGCTTCTCAGTCTTCCCACTGGGGCCCTGACCCTATAGGGCACCATGAGGATTCCACATGACAACACCTGGTAGGTTCTATCAGTGCCCTGGAGCTCAGCCCCTCCTTCCCTTCCCCATCCTGCCTCCATTGCCTCAGTTCAATTTGGTTGGAGAACTCACATCATTAGAAATCGTTTATCAGTTTGTCTCTATACTTTTTAAATAAGTCACCAGCAGGTGTGAATTATACCTAAATGGCTGTTACTCATTCATTCACTTCACTAATGTGGACTTGGGATAAAGAGATTTTTGGGAACTGCAGGTTGTGCCCTGCACTGAAGGGGAGGGAATATGGAGCAGTTGTCATCTGGCTACCATCCTCCATGCGTGAATGTGCAGAGATGGCCAGACCACAGACAGAGAGGGAGGAGGAGCATGGAAGAGGGGTGAGCTCAAAATAACCCACGTCTTTGCAGGGCAGGATGAGAGCTCAGAGCCTCTGAGTTTCCATTTCTTGCTCCTAGTCTGTATTACATTCCATAAAGTGACCATGATGCCCTGGATCTCTGCAATACATTACGCATTT
Source organism: Myotis davidii (assembly GCF_000327345.1). Classification (NCBI taxonomy): domain Eukaryota; kingdom Metazoa; phylum Chordata; class Mammalia; order Chiroptera; family Vespertilionidae; genus Myotis; species Myotis davidii. The sequence goes on along the minus strand of NW_006289813.1, from coordinate 9,280,203 downwards.
TAGCTTAATCTAACGCCATTTAGTTTCTGTTATTAGCAATAAAAATTATCTTAGTCAAGTATTTGTTTAAATTGATACAAATTTAGATTATCTTTATGTAGTTGATTCAAATACTTGATATTTATTTAAATTTGTTTTATCAAATTAGAAGTGTTTTCCACTCTATTCTAAAGAAAGAAGCATAAAAAATAACTGAAGACACCTCACAGTATCACAAAAGTAAGATGGGGATTCTCTGTCTTAGAGGAAAAAAATCTAATTCTGAAAACTTTTCAGGGGTATCTTGAAATATTCTGTTAGAAGTATCAATGTGCTGGTACCATAGAGGGAAACTCTATATTTTCCATATTTAAAACTCAGACTGGAAGGAAATTGAGAGAACATCGTATCTGCCTCTGGGCAAGACTGTCCTAAATCCTGAAATGCGGTATTTGACAGGCGTCATTAGCATCAGGTCCTGTAACCTACTCCTATGCCTGCAAGTCAGAGTTTCCATATTTAGGAAGACGTAGATCTTGTCTAGGTTCCCAATAACATACTCTTACCTAATCATGGCAGTTCTAACCACCAGAAGGTCACGTGGCATACTTTTAAATCACAGTAAGTTAGAATTGATGATTGTCTTTTGAAGGAATATTGGGTGAGTCCTCAGATAACGATGGGTGCTCTGGGACAGGTGACTTCAGGCTGTTTGGGATGCAGAGGTGGAGCCCTGCTTCTGAAAGCAGGGACAACTGGGAGTGTGTCTGTTTCTCAGTAGAGGCAGAGGCTAGATGTCATGGAGACTGCACGCCTCTCCCACAGGCAGGCAGATGTGATCTGATGGCAGGTGGCCACATCTCAGCATGAGGCCCAGTTTCTATAGAGTATTTGGGAATTAGCTCCTTCCTTTTCCATCCTCTGCCATCCTAATGGGGTGTTAGTTGTTTTGTGGACTTGAGTCATATCTTGAGCATCCCAGTGCATTCAGGGACAATGTATGTGACAAGGTGTATTGTATGGAGAGTGAGGAATCAAACTCTTCATGTTCAGAACAAGTTCTCTCAGAATAGAAGGCATATTTTCTTGGACTCCACAGTTTGTGTCTTGAGCTTCTGGGGGCTTAGTAATATGACAGATATGATCAGTTTGGGAGGTGAGAGAGAGGAAGAGAGAGAAAGAGAACTTTGACAAAACTAGTCTAATCAGAGTGTCTGTGTGTGCAGCTGGCATATGCCTACATGTCAATCCTGGGGACAGAGTCTCTAAAATAATAATGGAGGAGGAATCAGTAAATAGAATTATCACACTGTTTATAGACTGGTAATACAGTTACAGGAAGATGAATATCTATGAAAGATAATAGGTTAGACAACATAAATGGAAGAAAAAGGGCACAAACTTATCTTTTATAAGATAAAGTTCTAAGTAGCCAAACAAAAGCAATTTCTAAAGCACTGTTACCAATATTTAGATGAGGAGCAGAGCTTTTCCTTGTGTATCAGTTTGACAAGCTCCCCACCCCAAGTATGTACAAGCCCAAACCTACCACTCCCAGCAGTTGCCGTAACGACAGACAAGCAGATGTAACTGGGATGAACAGTGCATTGGCCAAGCTCCATCCTTTAATTCTACGTGGGATTGTGTGCTTCATTCAGGCTGGCTATGAAGACACTTTTTGTTTTGTTTAATATATGAAACAAAGAGGTATAGATATGTTTGCACGAAGAGTGGGTGGTCTCAACTTCACTGAGGTAGAAATTGAACATGGGTTCCAAGGAGATGAGCTTCTTCCAAGGCAAAAGCTTTCCAAACAACTTACATCAGGGGAGAGCACAGTTACCTAACCATGCAGCGGAAGGAGCTGTGGGTTTGGAGAGGAGAGCAGACCCACAAGCAGGGAAGGGTCAGCCAGGGATGGGGGAAAGGACAACAGAGCAAGGGGTCAGGACTGGGCAGAAACAGTGTGGTGGTCAGAAAGTGAATGTGGGTATCACAGAGCTGGTAGTTGTAAGCCTTGTTTTCTCTGTGGAGATGAACTCCAAAGGCATGGCCTCAGTTGGATAAATTCCAAAAGAGCTTTGGTACTCATGGTGGCAGATTCAAGATGACCATGGATCCTTTGCCCACCAAAGGATCCTTGGGCCACCATGGAAGAAGCCAGAATGGCCTGAGACTGTCTTACCAGAGACGCTGTGTATAAAATCTCGGTTGATAGGCACAGCCAAGCTCAGACTTTCGGCTGTGCCCACCAGTTACCATGTGTGTGAGAGAAGCTATCTTGGGCCCTTTAGACCAACTGGGCTAGCAGGTGAACATCACCTGGTCACCCAGCTGGGTCCTGCCCAATTCCTGTACCCTCCACACCCACTGTGCTGTCCTCCCCACTCCTTGGCTGACCCTTCCCCACTTTGGGAGTTCCCAGGGCTCCCATAGCAAAGCACCTCCACCTGAATGGCTTAAACAATAGACATTTATTCTCTCCCTAATCTAGAGGACAGAAGTCCTAAATTAAGGTATTAGCAGGGCTACCCATCCTCTGAGAGTGCCAAGAACAAAGCCTTTCCAGGTCCCTTTCCCAACTCTGGTGACCTCAGGTGTCCCTTGGCTTGGAGTTGGCTATTATCTTCCCGCTTTGCTTATCTGTCTCTGTGTCCAAAAGTCCTCTTTATATAGGGACACAAGTCATATTATATTGAGGCTCACCTTAATGACCTCATCTCATATACAGCTGCACAGACTCTATTCCAAATGAAGTCTCGTTTACAGGTACTGGGGGTTAGGACTACAACATTAAATTTTGGGGGGACACAATTTAACCTATAACACCTACAGTCTTCTGAGGACTGTGAGGAAGGGAATGGGGGAAGGTGTGATCTGGGGAAGGAGGATTGTATCTATGATACCTGCAACCTAAAAAGGGGGACACTGGGGAAGATAGAGATCACCATTCCTCTTATCTCAAAAAGTACTTCATCTTATGAAAAAACAGAATGTTCTTAATATTTGGGGAGTGGGCTTTTAGGGAGAGTTGTATCGATCCATTCAGAAACAAGATGTGAGATGCTTGAAGCAAAGAGGGGCCAAAGCTCCTGTTTGGGTGGAAGTTCAAGGTTGTAGGTTAGATAGCCTGCTGTCAGGAGAGTTTACAGCCCAGGGAGGGTCACGGTCCACACCCCATCAGCTCAAATCTCACCAGAGGCCACCATCCACATCTCAGTCATTGATTAGTGTCACAAAGGTCAGAGATGAGATTTAATCAGTGAAAATAATAGATCGTTAGACTGACAATGTTAGAGATGAGTTCTCCATTAGGTAGATTGGTTAAAATATTTGAAGGAGGCTCCCCACCTTGTATACACAGGCTTCATGGGTCTAGAAAATTCTGCCTACATATTGGGAAGACATTTGAGCTTGACTTCTAAATCACCCCTTGCTCAGCCCTTAAGTTAGAGGGTTTCTGGTTGTGTGACAGGGTGGTGGTTTTGGTCTGCCTTCTCTAGAGAAACAGAACCAATATGATCTCTCTCTCTCTCTCTCTCTCTCTCTCTCTCTCTCTCTCTCTCACACACACACACACACACACACATATCTATGTATCTATCTACCTACCTTTCTACATCTATCTACCTACCTACGTCTATCTATGTATCTATGTATCTATGTATCTATCTATCTATCTATCTATCTATCTATCTATCTATCTACCTATCTACCTACCTACCTACCTACTTATCTATCTACCTCTCTACTTATGGATCCAAGAGTCAGGGAAGTTTATTTTAAGCAATCAGCTAACAAAACGGTGGGGCCCATAATTCTGACATTTGCAGGACAGGCATGTGCACTAGAAATCCAGGGAAGAAGTCATATGCAGTATTGAGTCTGACATCTTTAGGCTGGAAACTCAGGTAGGGTCTCTCTGTTTCAGTTTTAAGGCAGAAATTTCTTCTCCTTTGTAAAACCTCAGTCTTTGCTCTTAAATCCTTCCATTGATAAGATGAAGCCCACCTACTTTATAGAGAGTGATCTGCTTTACTTTACTCAAATTGTACTGATTTAAAGGTTAAACACATCTTGCCCTGGCCAGTGTAGCTCAGTTGGTTGGAGCATGGTCCTATGCACCAAAAAGTTTCAGATTTGATTCCCAGTAAAGGGTTTTAATCCCTGGTCAGGGGCATATGAGAAAGTGGCTGATCAATGGTTCTCTCTCATCTCTCTCTCTCTCTCTCTCTCTCTCTCTCTCTCTCTCTCTCTCTTTCTCCCTCTCTCCTTTCTAAAATCAATAAGCATGCCTTGGATGAGGATTAAAAACTGCAAAAGTGTTTTTAAAAATTAAAAATAACTAAAAGCTAAACACAACTTTAAAATATCATCACAACAGCATCTAGACTGAAGTTTGACCAAATGGGCATACAGCCTGGCCAAGTTGACAGGTAAGATGAACTCTCACAGTGATCCTGCTTCCTGCCTTGTTCAGGACGGCCCGGCTTATACTACTGTCTTGGCATAATTATAGCAGCACTCAACACTCGGTAAAGTGGCACAGTTCAAAAGATATAGACACATCCCACTTCAAGGGAAGTGGCTGGAACTTCATCAAACTTACAGAACAGGTTGTAGGGAATTTTATATTTGCTTGTTCATAAAGACAGATTTAACAGGTTTCATAGGTGTAGCCTAATTGACTCTAATATCTGCTTTCATTATAATCATATTATGAGGTTAGGAGAATTAGACAGTTAACCTTCACCCACCTAAAGTTTTCTATAGCTAAACGTAATGACGCAAAAGTACCTATGTGTGTGTGACTGAACTGGCTGAGGTCTGCTTGAACCTGAGACGACAAAATTGTGGCTGCTCTTCTACTGGGGTGGGGGCAGAGTATTATGATTTGATTTTAAGTTGGCCTGAGCTGACCTCATGTGTCAAATGGCGTAGCATCTGAGCTGCTGTGGGAGAGATGGCTGTGCTATAGCACTGGTACTAGCAATGGAAGGAGGATTTCATTCTGAAATGAAGTCTCATTCACTGTTCTCTTCAGTTAAAATCCTTTTATGGACCTCTTTGCCTTTGTCAGTTCCTCAAAGTGAGACTCACAAGCTCTCTGAATCAAGATAAACAAGGGGCTTATGGAAAGTGCCTTGCCTCAAACTGACCGAGCAGAATGAGGAGGGTGGCCAGCCTTGAGCATGATCCCAAAGATCCAACTTCTTGGCATCCACACCCTGTACAGCCCCTCCCACAGGTCACAAGGTGTGACCAACAGGATGCCCAGTAGTGATGGCATGTTGCTTCTGAGGCCAGTCACAGAAGACTCTGTGGCATGACCCTCACCTGTCCATCCACTTCCAATGGCTCCTATTTCATACATTCCCCATTTGTGGCCCTATTCCTGGTCTGCAAGGCCCCAAGATCCATCCCTGGCCCCTTCCTGATCTCAATTCCCACAACTCTCTCCTCTCCCTTCTCCCTTCCCTTCTTTTACCCTTTCCCTTCTCCTCCTTCTCCCGCCTCTTTTGCTCACTGCACTTGCTCACTCTAACTCCCATAGCACATACCCCCACCCAGTTTCATACACTTATTGTCATTCTCCTGGAATGTCAGCACCAGGAAGCTGAGGACCTAGCTTACCTGGCTCACTGCCATCTTCCGGGTGTCCAGAAACACACCTGACATGTGATTTTGCTTCAGTTAATATTTGTTAAATAAACGGAAAAAATGCATGCCTGGCAAGTCTACCTTTCGAAGCTAAGCTCCAGTGTTTACTTCCAGCCTACCTTGGTCAGTGGATTTCACAGCTTGATTAATTGAAATTAGAACTAGGATAACAGAATTCTATCTCAATTAAAATACTTGAAATTAAAACTTTGCTTGGGGCTCCCCTTTTCCTGACACTCTACCTCCATACACTGCTGTGCTCCTCTGGGTCTAATCCTTCCAGCCCCAGGGACATGGCATGAGACTTAGTCATATCATGCTTCCTCCCCCAACACCGTCAGCTCTCCCCGGGCAGGCAGACACCTTATTTCTTCAGCACAGAAGTCATCCAACATTGGCCCATGGGCCACATGCTTTGTAAGTGCCGTTGACTGGGGCACAGCTGTACTAATACTTTGTCTGCTTTCATGCTACAGCAGCAAAGTGGAATGGTTGCAACAGGTTAGGTCTGAGGCAAGTTTTGAAAAACTGAAAATTAAGTACTCTCTGTTCCTTTACAGAAAGTTTGCCAATCTCTGATGTAGCAACATTTAACAACATTCAGGTCTAAAGAGATAAACCTCCAACATGAGAAATGCTGTGATGAGCTAAGTCAACATAAGTAGGAAAGTTAAATGTACTAATATAGGATTCAACTATTCACTGAGTACCACTGAAATAGATTTATTTAAAATTACAGAATATTGGAAAACAAGTCACACACAGAGTTTATTATTCCATGCTATCCATGTTGCAGAACCCAGAGTTGGAAATTTTAGCAGTTTCCATGTAATGCAGTTAATATTTACTAATTCTGTACCCCAAACATTCTAAAATTTAAAAAAGCAATAACTTAGGAAATCCCAAATAAATGATTGTGGAAAATTTTGTTGTAAATGTTGTTCCCTGACTAATGGATCTTTTAATATTTGTCATTGTATCACTGTCATATGACTTTAACTTGTCTTTAAAATGGATACATAGCCTGAGATTTTTTTTTAAGGGTGATTTCTATTTGATACCAAGACTAACTGTATGTATTTACTATCCCATAAACGAAGGTAGGTCTCATGGGTCTTAAGAACAAAGTGGGAAATGCAGGACCCTCTCTAACAAGTAGCCAGTTCCTTACATGGTGCACATTTCAGCATGGAGCCTTCCCAGAGTGCAGATCCTCTTACTGCACCAGGAGACTTGTCCAATGTTGCACAGAGTAGTTTAGGTGGAGTGTAATCATTTATACAGAGTTGAAACTGAATTTATGCGAGGAACAAGAAGTGAATATCAAAGACAAGGTCATTAAAAATCATTAAAAACCATTAATTATGACCCTTGCCATTCCCAGGGCTCCAGACTTGAGAAGCTGGAGGAATTCCCGTGGGAGGTGGAGACTCTGCCAGAATTCATCCAGGTGCAGAGGCAGGGGAGCTAGTTACTTTGGAAGGTCTGGTTTGGCCACAGATATGCAGCTCTGGTTCTTGGCAAGAGAAAGAGGGGTTCCAGAAAGCCTGGTCCCACCAAGGAGAGGATGGGGTTGGGGCCAATTAGCTTAAGTTTTCTGTTTACATGCATATTCAATGATCCAACTCAGAAGTTTTGTTGTATTCTCAAATTTTTGGGCATCACCCTCTAGAAAAAGTGAAGATATATCTGCCATTCCAAACATTTATTTTCAAGTTTCTCTTTTATATTTCTGCAAGAAACACATTAGCATTAAGGAACAACTATGTTATGTCATGTTTAAGTATTATTTTGGGAGTTTGGTTAGCCTTGTAAAAAGATCATTAAAACATTTTTAAAAATTGAGTTCTAAAAATCCCTGTGCATTTTTTATGAGCACAGTCACTGTGTCAGGATGTCGCTGATTTAATAAATATTGAGCACCTACTGTACACAGACTTGAGATACAGCAGTGAACAAAGCAGGTGCTTACTTATACCTGCACTTATGGAGCTTGCTTTCTGTGTGTGTTTCATGCTGTTGAGTTAGCTTCAACTCCTGGCAACCCTGATGAGTGATGTTTACAATGTCCTGTCCTCAACAGCCCTGCGTGGCTCCTGCAGACTCATGCCTGTGGCTTCTTTTATGGAGTCAATCATCTCATGTTCAGTCTTCCTCTCTCCCCGCTGCCTTCTATTTTTCCCAGCATTATTGCCTTTCCCAGTGAGCCCTGCCTTCTCATGATGTGTCCAAAGTAGGTCAGTGCCAGTTTTGTCACTTTCACTTCCAGGGATGTTTCAGGCTCAGTTTGCTCCAGGACCCACTGGCTTGTCTTTCTAGTGGTCCAGGGTCTCTGGAGAGCCCTCCTCCAACACTGTATTTCAAATGAATCATTTCTTTCCCCCACCAGACCTCTTTATTTGTCTAGCTAGCTTTCACAGCTGTGTCCACATAAACTATTTACATAGAATTGGGAACATGAGGGTGAGTGATCTTAGACTTGGTCTCTAATGATAATTCAGTGTTCTTGGGGATCTTTCTTAATTCTTCCATTTCTGCCCCTTCAAGTCTCAGCTCTCTCTTGATTTCTTAGCTGAGTGTCCATTTGAATTGCTGGCTGGGCCAAGGTAGGCAAAATCTTTAAAAATTTCAATGTCTTCAGTGTCTATGTTAAAGTTGTGTATTTCTTCTGTAGTCACGATGTTTGTCTTCTTGATGCGCATATGCAGCCCTGTTTTCTTCTTTCACTTTCATTAGAAGTCTTTTTAAATACTGCTGCTTTCTGCCAATAAGATGGTGTCATCTGCATATCTTAACTTAGCAATAGTTTTTACACCAATGTTCACTCCTCCTTCCTCTGAGTCTAGCCCTGTTTCTCAAATGTTATGTTCTGCTTAAAGATTAAGCAAATAAGGAGATAAAATGCATCCTTTATCCATAGAAACCATTCTTTCTCTGCCCATTCTGTCCTGACAGTGGCTTCCAGTCCATAGTATAGGTCGTGCATCAGGACAATCAAGTGCTCAGGCACAGCCATTTCTTTCAGAGTGACTCAGAGCTTGTCATGACCCATGCGAAGGCCTTATGTGGTCTACACAACATAGATTAAGCTTCTTCTGAAATTCTTTGGAGCACATCAGTATCCAGCAAATGTTTGCAATGTATCTTGAATGCCTCTTCCTTTTCTGAATCTAGTTTGCATTATAGTAAGAGAGAAAAGCAATCCTAGATAATAAAGCCCAGTGACCATAACAGCAGAACAACCAGAATGACCGCTCGACCAGTCACTATGAAGTGCACTGACCACCTCTCGGTTCCTTTCCCTGGCCAGCAGGCTCCGATCACCAATGGCAAACGGGGACCTGGGATGGGTGGCGGGGGATGTGGGTGGTGCCAGGCCAAGGCCCCCACCCCTCCAGTAACCCCACACACAGAGGGCAACCAGTGGTGGGAGTGGGGCTGGCAAGCGGGCAGGAATGGCCGACCTCTCGGTCCCTCCCCCAGCCGTCAGGCTCCCATTGCTGGATGGCAAACGGGGAAGCACCGGGGTGGGTGGTGGTGGGGTACGGGGCCGGCTGCCAGCAGCTGGGGAACATGGCCCTGATCGCAGGCTAGGCCTAGGGACTGTACCTGCACATAATTTCATGCGCCAGGTCTCTAGTACAAATATAAATCAGTAAACACCCAGCATGTAATCTGGTGATAAATGCTAAGGACATGAAGGAAGCTGAGAAGGATATGGACTCTCAGAGTGGGTGGCCAGGGCGGGTCTCACTGAAAAGAAACTTTTGAATAAGACCTGAAGGAGGGAGGGGTGAGCGATTCTTATCTCTGAAGAAGAAGCGCCCCAGGTCAGTGGTAACTTCTGCATTTGCAAACACATTGGTTGTATGAAAGTGCACAATGGAGAATTGTCTTTGGGCTGATCATGAAGTGTCCTTAAGTGCAGATATTGAAAACCTGTACCCTTACTTCTTTTAATAAAGAAACTTCTAAAAAAATTAATTGTTGTTGAACTATTTGGAGGTTTTCAAGTGATAAAGATCATAAGTGACATGGTTGATTCAAAGTTACACAACTTATTTACTTAAGCCTATCTGAGGCTGATTCAGTTTCCTGAATTGAGGATTATTTATTAGCAATAAATGTTGGGTGAATACTGAACTCCCTGAATTGTATTTTTATGCATTATGAAGAGGTTGATGGGGTCATATATTAGTTATAGAATGGATATTATTAATTACTCACTAGGAACCACTATATAAAAGCTGAGAAAACAACATTTGAGTAGATTAACAGGTGCCAGAAAAGTTCTGTTCTTCTTTACCTATTTCCAGAGGACCCCAAATCTTCTATATTGCACAAAAATCCAATTTTTCATAAAAAAATGTGTGGACTTTTGTACTTCATTCAATGATCTATATTTCAATGGGTGACATTAATGTTAAAGTAGTAGAGTTTTACTATTGCAAATGACTCCCAATTTATTCAGATGCTTTCTACTCAGAGACCAATCTCTGAAATGATCTAGCTTTCACAAATTTCATAAAAAACAGGACTGCACTTTAATTAAGGGCAATGTAAGAATTTTGATTAGAAACTCCCCATGCAGTGTACTCAAATGAAGATGCTGGTGCTAAAACATAAACTTAATATTTCAAAAGCTGGCTAAATATTATTATTTTTTACATGGAACACATTCCATTTTAGGAAAGCAATTATGTCTAGCAATTGAGTTGATAAACGTGTTGATAAGCGGCTAACACTACTTGAGACATAAAATGTTGCATACTAGGAATTCAAGGATATCATGCTGCAGACAGAGAAATGGAGACAACAAACGTATAACTTAAAGTTCTGAGAGACTCTCAGCCCAAAGCCTAAAATTAGAATGTTTCATGCAAGTGGTACATGTTAGCATTTGGGATTAATATAGTTAATAGCATGAACTGGAGTGATTGGTAAGGCTGCATGTATGTGTGTGTGTGTGTGTGTGCATCTCTGTATAATTTTATTATAAACATTATTACATGAGTAACCCCAAATGGCTTCTCACTGTAAAATATTTGCATAGTAATGAAAAAGAAAAAAGTTTAAAGTCATTGACCTATGTTTCCAATTTTCTAAAAAAAGGAGTGCAAATTAGGTACAAATCAAGTAGCAGTAAAATGAATAATAGAACAGAAATGAATAAAATAGAAAACAAAAAACACTAGAGAAATTAACAAAGTACAATGTTAGTTATTTGAAAATATTCATCAAATTTATAATCTCAGTACACTTCATGAAGGAGCAGACAGATTATATATGCTGAAGACATTTAAGTGATATGTAATAGCTTTTTAGTATGTCCAAGATACGTGTAGGTATCTCTTCTCCCACGGCAATCAATTGAATAATATAAATAGATAAAATAGACTCATTCTGAAAAAACCACAACTTACCAAAACTTAATCAGGAGGAAATAGAAAACATGGATAAGTCAAATAGTCATTAGAGAAATTCAATTTTTAATGAAAATGTTCTCCAAAGAACAATCCAGATACACATTATGCCATTGGTAATTCCTACCCAAAATTTAAAGAAGAATAGCACCCATTTTACACAAAGACTTTCAGAAAAGAGAGGGAGCCCTGGTTGGTGTGGCTTAGTTGGTTGACTGTTGTCTCATACACTGAAAGGTTCCTGGTTGATTTCTGATCAGGGCATAGATTCAGGTTGCGGATTTGATTCCATGTCGGGGCATGTGCGGGGGGCAAATGATTGATGTTTCTCTCCTTATCCCTTCCTCTTACTCTAAAGTCAACAAAAACATATTTTAAAAAAAATAGTGGAGAAAGAAGAAGATGCTTCCCAACTCATTTGGTGAACCTATTAGCACCCCAACAACAATAACTGAGAAAGATTTTTCAAAAATAAAAAAGACAATATTTCTTATACAAGTAGACACAAATCCTTTATAAAGGGTTAGTAAATAGAATTTAGCAATATACATATGATACTTTGATAGGTTTTACCCCAGGAAAGTAAAGTTGATTTATATTTGAAAATCAATTGCTGTGATTCATCGACTCATGAGGGTGATCTCCACAAGCTACAGGCCACTCACAGCTACTGCTGGAATAGTGGGTGCACTTTAAAGCCATGAACACATTATGGATCCAATTGATTAGCAAGGAAGTTATTGGTTTAAGGAAAAGAACCTATAAAAAAATCTGTGGTATGGACAGATGATCAAAACACAAAGTACATACTTGGCACAGCAGATTCTAGTGTAACTGGCTAAGTAGGTTTTATAGATGTTAGTTTCATTGTTTTCAGAATGATATTTCTTTTGAATATGAATTCACTCCCTTGCTCCGTGTCACCACATGAATTCTGAACTGATTTTTGGGGTCATTCCAGCTCTTCTTGGTTTCTCTAATCCAGAGATGAATGTGACATTCTGAAGAAGTGAGGAGGGCCCAGCCTTCATTTACTCTCCCCACTGTGGTTTAGAACTCAATTTTAGGGATGAAGTTGCTAAGGTAATGCCTTTTGCAATCAACACATGTCTTCTGGAATACATTGGATATAAAATGGCCCTCTTGCCATAATAACTTGGTAACTCCAAAAATATCAAATAAACTAGAATTTTAAAGTATGAAAACAAACATTTTAATATATTTTTGGCTATATTGCTCCATAAGGTTTGGGAAGGTCTTATTTATTTGGGCAAGTGACATAAAAATTGGGCAAGATATCTTTGAACTATCAATGCCAGGATAGAATTAGAGAAGGCACAGTCAGGAATAGGTCAGATATGGGAAGCTAGAATGCAGAATTCCTGAACCAGGTGGTAAGGTTAGGATCTGGGGATTGACCCAATACAAACTGAACCTGTATCAAGACAAGAAGATTTTCCAGATTCTCCACTCAAGAGTGGGACTGTGACAAATTAGAATTGAGGAAAAGGAACCTAATTTGAGAACTACCCACAGTTAGTTTAGGAGAATCACTTTTAGGAATAGTTTTAAATGGCACGAGTCTCTGGCAATGAGCATAGCCCTCAGTCTTGAGAGCACAGTAGGAACGGCTTCAGCTTTGGTAGGTAGAGTCAGTGATTCTTAGTAAGAGCATCTAATTGCCCAGTGAAGTATGAGTGTGTGTGTATTTTAAAATGAATTATTCATCCACTGGTAATGACTATAACTAGGAAAAGGAAGTTCTGTTTGGTAATATTTATGTATTTCCATTAATAAGTTTGAAACACGATATAGTTTGACATAGAAAAAAATAATTGGTTTATTATTAGATTCATAAATTTCCTTGTTTGATGTGTAGGAAATAAGTCTCTAAAGAACAGAGCAGTCATTTCTTTTCTAGAGATGGCAACGTAAGCCCAGATGTCCAACAGCCCTCTCCCCAAAACCAACAGTGATAATCAAAGGAAGCTAAAAATAGATTCCGTGCTGGAATCCAGGAAAGGCTATCATCAGAATGCCAGAGTTTAATGAATTTCTTGCATATAAAGTACAGATGGGCTAGATTAAAAGAAGCCGCAAGGACTCACACGTCCCCTTCCTCGAACACCCCTGCTTCTTGGCAGACCTCCTGCTTCTCTCTGGAATGAGTGTGTTAGAAGTGAAAGAAAAAGAAGGATCCCTGTATTTGGACCCCAATCTCTTTTTTGGGGGAACAGGCCAACAGCATTCAGAAGTAGCTGTGCCAGAAGTTCCTCTGGAAAGAGAGGTGACATCAAGAAGAAATCTTAGTATAATTGAGCTTCTTCTGGCTGCAAATTTCCCCTGGGAAATTGAGGCCCTGTCAGCATGGAGTGTCTCCTTCTTGATCCAATGGGTTGCTCTCAAATACAAAAGATAGAGAAGCCATACAGTAGAGTGGAGTTAGCCACACAAAGAATCTAGAGTAGAAGATTGGCTACATAGGGAACTAACTAGAGAACATCAGTCCCTGAAATAGTAGTTTCAGTAAACACAGAAAGAAAAAACGAAGAACCACTCCTCCAAGTTCCTTCCTATCTTCTTTGAGCATGGCCTCACCAGGCAGGAGCCTAAGCCTGCTCCTCCACCCCTCCAGGTGGGGAGGAAGGTCACTCCAGCAAGCACACAGGGGACCTGTGTAGAAAACCAACTGTAATCATGCATAGCACAACATGCTTCTTTGTAAGCAGGAAAATTCAAGAAAACCAATGTAGAACCTACAAAAGCATCTAACTTGTTTTGAAAACAAGTATGTAAGCATAGCACTGAAAATAGAGAAAGAAAATATTTTTTGGGGAAAAAAGCCTTTTGCTAAAGGGAGTACAAGTTATGTGTATTCAAAATCTTTTTTGTGCTCTCACTGAACGTGAAGAAAACGCAAACCATAAATTAAGAGATTAGTGATGAGAGATGAAGGTGTAGGGA
>NW_006289813.1:9264556-9266022 GCF_000327345.1 Myotis davidii | reverse complement strand
CAGGAGAGAAGAAACAATCTTTTCGGGTGACTTAAAAGACATAAGGAGCAGAAAGGGTCAGAAATGATAACAAGCACTGAGTCAGGCTTTTCAAAGAGAAACTAAAAAAATATTCCCCAAAAAGCAAATAAATAGGAAAGGAGATGAATGTCACTGGAGAGAAAAAAGATAATAACAAAATAGATATTAAACAAAAAAATTCAATAAATTCCTGAAGAAGAAATAAATTAATATTTTCCTTCATTAATATTTTAAAGAAAACGTCAAACTTATTCTCTTTTTCATATGATCTCATCACCTCTCTATTTAATAGCTGCAATTAATCTACATTTTTAGAGTATTAGAGTACTACTTACTGTCATCTAGACCTTATAACTATCTCTTTTTCCCCTCTGCATTTGGATATACTTTAAATGCTCACAAACACTGCTTATGCAGAATGGCTTTCTTAATGTTGGCTTCCCAAAATGTATTTCCTAACAGTACTCAGGCAGGGCTCAGAGACTCATGCACCCTGAGTGCTTATATATTGGGAACCATTTTCAAACTGCTGTCATATTTAAGCATCAGCGTAGCTCAATGTCAAATCCTTGGCTAACTCATTTTCTTTGCATATTTAAAACATGCTCTATTATTTTCTAGCATAAAAAATTGCTATAAAAATTTCTCATGACAATCTGGCTTTTAAAAAATAAGTGACTTAATTATTTACTTGTATTTTCAAAGAGTTTTGTTGTTGTTGCTGTTTGTTTCTTGAGAGTCCAGTAGTTTTGCATTAAAATGTTTCAGTGTTGCTCATTATGACTTTCTTTGTCTTTTGCCAACAAGTGTATCTTTTAAATATGCAGTTTAAAGATTTTTTTTCTTTTTTTAATTTTAGGTAAGTTTTCAGAAATTATAAGATTTAGTGTCTGTTGTGTCACATTGCTTTGTTGTCTTTTTCATGGGTTTCTATTATAAATATGTTAGACCTTCACTGGCCATTCTCTATTAATATCACCTTTAAATCCTTTTAAGCATTTTCTCATTTTTTTTTTTTACTTATTAATGTGTTCTTCATTTCTCCTTCTCTTGCTTTGTAGCCACTTTCTGTTATATTTATTAACCTTTGTGCTACTTCTAGTTTAGTCTACTTTTCAGGAATAATTTCTTTTTAAAAAAATCTTTTAACTTTATCACCATATTCCTAAGCTTTCATAGTTCTGCTATATTTCATCCTTTTAGATAGTCTATCTTTTTTTTTTACTTAGTTTAGCTTGTTTTAAAATACACTGAAATTAATATCTCAGCTCATTCAATACTATCATAGCAAAACCAAAATGAAACATAGCCCATGGGAAAAAAGTGTTTGCAACACACATAACTGATTTGTGATTAGTGGTCTAAATACATAATGAAATTTTACAAACAACTTAGAACAATTTGAAGAAACAAATATAAAGATAGAAAAACATGCATATTGATTA
>NW_006289813.1:9232607-9264537 GCF_000327345.1 Myotis davidii | reverse complement strand
GTAAAAATTAGTAACATTTTCTAGAAAATAGCCTGTCAATAAATATCACATACTTTTAAAAGTATTTTCTACTAGGATTGAACAATTATATTTCTAAAAATTTAATATAAAAATAATCAAATATATAAACAAAGATATTTGAGTAAAAATAATCTTAACTTTTATATTTATTCTAAGCTATTATGCTCCACTATAAAATAGGTATTAAATACATTTGAGACACTTCAAAATATAGACTATTTACAAATATTAAAATAATGTTATAGAAGCATATTTACTATTATGAAAAAATGTTAGCCTATGCTATCAATAAAATAAGTAATTTAAAAAGTAGCATATTTAGTATAGTCTCAATTTCTAAGAAAGTATTCATGAAAGAGTGAAAATATATATTCAAAGCAGGTCAAGTTTTTTTTTTTTGTCTAAAATGTGGGACTGCAGGAGATATTTTATCTTATGCGTTTTATTATTTTCTAAATTATATGGGCATACAGATATTACTTGAATAATATATCTATTATCTATTTATATGTCTTAAAGAAAAATATAACCTGAAGGAAAGTTTATTTATGCTAATTAATTTTTCTTTCTAAGTTTCTCTTTTGCCAACTTTTTCTTTTGAAATAATATAGACATCTTATAACTTAATTTTTTAGAATAAAAACGTCTCTGTGAACCAAAATATGTACTTACCTTTATTCATTTTGTGACTGTGAGCACTTACTAACATAGAAATGCAGCACAGTGATACCACATTGTCAGATGGTGGCCTCTCTGCTAACGATGCTGACTTCTATTTTATTAAACATAATCCATGTGCCATAATTAAGACTGATATGGCATTTACCACTTCTCCTGTTTCGCCCAAGTTCATCACATTACAGTTAAGTATGAAATAATAAAAGGTTTTATTTGGAGAAGACACTAAGGAACTTGTTGACCACCAGTAAAAGCTATTTCTTTCACAGCCTCTACATACTAAAACATGAAGTTGTCTAAATTTATAAAGTTTAAATGTTAGAGCCCTATATTGAAAATTTCTCCCAGGCCATTAAAAAAAATGTTTATATTGATTTGAGCGAGGGTGAGAGAGAAAAAAAGAGATCCCTAAGAGAAACATCAGTCAGCTGCCTCCTGGACGCCCCCTACTGGTGATTGAGCAGGCAACCTGGGCATGTACCCTGAGCAGGAATTGAACCCAAGATATTAGTGCATGCGACAAAGCTCAACCAACTGAGCGACACCAGCCAGGGCCCAATTCTCTTCTTTGCCAACATGCTCCCTAATCATTTTGACCACAGAGACTTGACAATGTGTCTGTGAGTTTGTGTATGTGTGTGTCAGCCTCAAGGCCGTGCTTTTGTGGTGCCACTGACCTTGCAGAGCTCGTGGCCTCCAGCTCCCCGCCATGGAAGCCCAGCATCTCCCCTACCTGCTTCCCCACGGGTTCCACTTCCAGCACAACCTCACTCACTCACCTCCACCTCAGCCTTGCCTCCGGGAAGCCAAACTGTACTACTTTCTATTAACCTTTTTTTGTTGTTGTTGTTAAATAAAGACACTTCTATTTAAAGAGTGGTGCCCTCTTGCCTCCTCAATCAGAATATGCTAAAAAAAAAAAAAATACTGAACAGAGATTGCTTTTACTTTGTTTGTGGAGCTTGTTGGTCAGGCTACCCACCACTTCTGGGCGTTTTTGCTTCCTGTGTGGGCTGCCGCACCTTCCACTCTCGTTTTTTACTTCGCATACTAGGGAGGACTGGGCTGGTGGGATGGTGGAGTTTAGAGTGAGGAACCTGAGGCCTCCATTCACCTACTCATGGTCTTATGTAGAAGCTCCAGATTCTCCAGAAAAAACAACACCAATCCCACCCCCATAAATCATTTCTAGCTCTTTACATGAAGAAACTGTTTGCAGGAATGGATGACACTCCAGATTCCTTCTAGACGTCAGCTGCTCCCAGCTAGAAATCCATTCCCCAGATTAGAGTCTCAGTTACCCACATCTACCTGGCGACTCAATGTGTACAGGTAGCAGCTCTCACAGATGAAAACATCTTTTATTTCATTAAGCAGACACCATGTACACACACACACAGAGATACAAATGTCTCTCACACAGCCCACACACGTACACACATACTTTACCTATACATGTACTACACTCCCCTGCCGCCTGCCCCCCCCCACACACACACAAGCTTTCTTTGAGGCAAGTAGATCTTTAAGATAGCAGTTGTAATCTTGAGCCTGTATCATTTTCTCTTTCTTCATAAATTAAAATCACTTCAATTAATGATTGAGTCAAAGGTTTACACCTGTCCATACATTAATCATTTACAAAACTCATTGTCATTAGAAGTCTCTTACAAGATATTCGTCTTTTGGCAGCGTTGCTTGTTTGGTTTAATTGAGGTGTTAGGCAAATTAGAAGTGACATCATTAGGGAGAAATGGTTGAGTGGTTGGAAGTGGGTCAAGGCTTCCTCACAGAGAGAGCCGAAGGAGTGCCTGAAGGCATCGTCCTATTAATTTATTAAAGGTGTATGTGTTTCATGCAATTAAAAGAAATCTTAACTGGTGAGGCTCCACACCAGAGCAGGAGCCTTCTCGGCAGGGTGAAGTCTACGGAACTGTATGAACAGCAGCGCGAATAGAGACGAGAACAGTCACAAAAGTGCACTTACTCTTACCTAGTTTCCCCCAGAGTACTTGGAAGGTTATTGTCTCGGGCTCAGTTTTAATTGCCTTATTTGTATGTGGTATTTATATAACTTAGGTTTATGTCTCAGAAAAGGATATCACTCTGCATAGAACTTTCTTATGTTTCTGTGGTTTATATTAAACCATAAACTGTATCACCTGAGAATGTAATAAGCTTGCTTCCCACTGCCAAAGCCAAACTTGATAGCACCTGACAGGTGAGCTCAGCGTTGTCACTGCCTAAAAGCCTTACTATCTGATGCAAGTAACACAGTGCCCAGGACTCTTGAGGACATGTGCTGTCAGAACATCTCAGAGTCAAGTCAGGTCCAAGCAAGCAGGACCCCCTGGGCTGAGAGATGGGAGCAGAGGGGGTTCTGGAGTCCTGAGGGGTCCACATGAACCTGCCCCTGGCCACCAAGAGGGGCTGCATCTGCTCTGCCAAGTAAATAAGGTTTTAGAGCTGAATGTTAGAATTGGAGGCCAAACTCTAGAGCAGAGGTTCTCAACCTTCCTAATGCCGCGACCCTTTAATACAGTTCCTCATGTTGTGGTGACCCCCAACCATAAAATTATTTTCGTTGCTACTTCATAACTGTAATTTTGCTACTGTTATGAATCATAATGTAAATATCTGATATGCAGGATGTATTTTCATTGTTACAAATTGAACATAATTAAACATAGTGATTAATCACAAAAACAATATGTAATTATATATGTGTTTTCCGATGGTCTTAGGCGACCTCTGTGAAAGGGTCGTTCGACCCCCAAAGGGGTCGCGACCCACAGGTTGAGAACCACTGCTCTAGAGGCAGGGACTCAACACAGTCATAGCTGATGTATGGAAAGTAACCATGGAGCTGGGCGCCTGGCCGGGCGGCAGGGAGGCTGTGCAGGTGTGGCGCCCAAGGCAGCAGCACTCCCTGCTCCTCGTCCCTTCCCAGGACCATCTGTGCTGTTAGGAATCTCTGCGGCTTCTGAGTTATAAGACGTCACCAGAAAACATATCTGATGCTTCTGTTGAAGCTTATCTCTGTGCTGATCTGAATCCCTAAATAAAACTGCACTCTGCACCCGGGTCCAGGGCAGCTGCCCAGAGACAAACCCTGAAGCATGTGAGGACAGCATCCTGCTCCTCGAGCCGAGTCAGGCAGCGCTTGCACAGGGCTGAGCTGTGGGAGTTTCCTTCAGAGCCGGGGCTGCCTATACTAGAGAGGGGTCTGCAAATGCCAGCATGCAACGAGACTGAAGCTCACAGTGGCCAGTGCAGAGTGCTCATCGAAGCCACCCTCATCTAAGACATCACCCACATTCTTAAAGTTCAGTGGCCTCTGTCCCACCCTGAGAAAAAATCCCTGGAAATGGGAGGTTCCGTGGGGGCAGTTTGCAATGTCCCAGGCCCTGTTCACTGAAGTGCAGTGGTTGTTGTCTCCACCCAGTCAATGGCCTCTCTCCCCAGGTGCTCAGACCCAAAGCGTCACAGTTTCCTTCCTTCCTCTCCCTTACTTCCAATATTCCATCCCAGTCAGTTTTAGCTTAAAATCTTTCTGTCAACTAACTTCTCTCCCTCCCCACTGCCCCCACCTTGTTCCAAGTCCTCTGTAGGCAGAATTCCCAGATGCCCCCAGTGGCCCTCACTCTGTATGACTCCTCTCTCTTGAGCGTGAGTAGAACCCATGGGTGTGAGGGACTATTCTCATGATGATGCTATATTGTGTGAAATCATCCCGATGGGCCGCACCTGATCAGGCCAACACATTTTTCTCAGGGTGGCAGCAGAAAAGGAAGTCACAGAGACTGGCTCAGCTGGCCTGAAGCAAAGCACGCATCCATGCTATAAACTGCCTATGGGGGCCACATCCAGGACCTAAGGATGGTCTCAGGTAACAGCCAGCTAATATTTCAAGGAAATGAATTCTGGCCACAAACAGTGAGCCTGACCAGGATCAGTGCACTGACAGAGAATGGCAGCTGGCTGTCCCCTTGGTCTAAACCAGCCATGGGCAAACTACAGCCCGCGGGCAGGATCCGGCCCATTCGAAATGAATAGAACTATTGAAAAAAAAAAAAGACCGTACCCTTTTATGTAATGATGTTTACTTTGAATTTATATTAGTTCACACAAACACTCCATCCATGCTTTTGTTCCGGCCCTCCGGTCCAGTTTAAGAACCCATTGTGGCCCTCAAGTCAAAAAGTTTGCCCACCCCTGGTCTAAACCCACTGAGAAGCTGAGTGAGAATCCAGCCACACGGTGCATGGACCTGTGACTTGTAGAAACTGCCGGGCCATAAATTAATGCTGCTTTAACCTAGTGTGTGATAATTTGTTACTCAGCTATAGATAAGGAAAACATATGTACAACTCTGACTGTGGCCGGAATCCCAGGAATATCCCAATGGTCTTGGGTTTAAATATTTTGCAATTTTGCAATTAGAACATGGTTGCTCCAAGTGACATCCTGTGATTTGAAGGTTATCTTCAAACCAGCTACGTACTTCTATTATTTGTAAGTCTTGGATAATCTACGGAAAATCTCTCCATGGCAGAATAAAATAGTGTGTGTGTGTGTGTATGTGTGTGTGTGTGTTTGAAGTGTAATAATCCAAAAGGCTCACATAATGCTGTATTGTTCAAGCTTATATTTTGGTGACTCATTTAAAAACTAAATGGAAATCCTAGAAGGATTAATGAGTTCATGTGCTTCATGCTTTGAGATATGCATTCAGTAGGAACAAATATTAAAATGAGACCTATATCATGATTGTTTGTAAGGCTTGTAACTACATATATTTTGACACGTTGAACCTCTGACTAGCTGGGGGAACTTCCAAGGGCACATAATCCAACTGAATCACCTAAATACACTTCCAGTTGTAATCCGGCACGGGGCTGGGACAACTACATGCTGGGGGTGCAGCAGCCCGTGAGAGGCCTTCCTCATGGGGACACTCCTCCCACGGCACTGGGCATCTTGCACTGGCTTTGCTCTTTCATAAGAACTGTTATGGATGTGTCTGTGGAGAGGAGAGCAATCCCTTTGATTCTTATTTATGATTGTCTTTTATGAGAGACTTTTTCCTTTTGCTTATTGAAATGAAATATTAATTGTCTGTCTGTGAGGTTGCCTTACACACGCCCTGCTTTGGTGGCAACCTTCCTAGTTAATGTTGGGCCTGCAGTCAGTCAGCATTAGCTCTGCCGGTCCCATATTCCTGTGAGCGCCTGCAACAGCAGACACGGATGGGGAGGGAAGAGAAGTGCCTCTGCAGCGCCCTGCTTAGGAAGACTTACCCCTCAGAAGAAAACAGACGTGCCATTTGGGTTGAAGAGGACAGTGCAGACACAGATTGGTTTACTCACCTCAGTGAAAAAAAAACAACACACCCAATAAAAAACAAGATAAAATTTGACATTCCTAATGAGATGGTGACTGAAAAGGAGCTGGTTCTCTTGGAAAAGTATGGAGTCCATGCTCATTACCAACCTGTGGGCGGTGCGATGTGTGTACTTGTGTTTGTACAGATGGGTGGGGTGTCATTTTAATCCTGTAATGGGGCTTACTCGGGTCCCCTGACTTGCTGCCAGCAAGACTCTCATTTCCCTTCCATGAGCTCATGCTCACAGGAGATGAACCCGAGTATTTCATTAAGCACCTTCTTGGGGATTTTAGCACACTGAAAAATGTAAGTGCTTTTTAAAAAAAGTTCTCTCTCCATCTGTCTTTGAAATACACATTCTGTTCAGAATATAGGACAATATCCTGTCTTTCTTGGCCAGGGATATCTGAACAGGCCACACCCTTCCAAATGTATATGCTAGTGATGCACAGTATCTCCCTGAATCTCTGATGACAATCAGACATGCTTTCCACACCGGCATGACTGCAGGTTCTTCCTGTTCGTTAATTAGACTTCAATTTGTCCTCTGTGCCAATTTTCAAACCTCCTACGTTCTTTACCCACCTTTCCCTCCGCATCAATCAACTATTCTCCAGTTTTAATTAAAAGCTTATAAAGTTTGCAGAACATTGTGTGTGTGCTGAGAGACACAGGTGGGGGTGGGGGAGAGGGAGAGAGGAGAGAGAGAAAACTCAGGTCAAGTTAGGTTATAGGAAACACCTGTGAACACAAAACTTTTTGTAAACAGTATATTGATAAAAAAGTAACATGGTGCATCTGATTGCAATTTAAATAAATTATCAATTGTACGACACCATAAATCCCCAAACCATGACTTTCCAAGAGGCATTTCCCAAGGTCTGACTTTCCCCTAACAACAGGGAAAGGTGGTAAGTAGAAATCTCTCCTTTACGCTGCAGGGCAAACTCAACAAACTGATCTTGTCTTTTAATCGGTTGATGTAAGCCACTTTATGAAGAAATAATTTCACAACCTCTGCCACTAAAGAGGCTGGGAGCCAGCTAGCTCGAGGTGGAGAGAAGCTGGGCCCTGGGAGGCGCGTCAGGGCACGTCTTGCCTGGGAGCCTGGCCCAGGCCCTGCACCCCCAGACCGTTGGGCAATGAGGTGGGAGCCTCACTGCTTTTCCCAAGGTTGCCAGGAAGTTGCCAACAAGGGCCATGGGAAAAGCATGGGGCTGAAAGATTGTAACAGCAGTTTGTCTTTGTAATTGTTTATTGCGACTTCCTTTTTGCAAATAGTAATGCCTCCTTTCAAAGTATTAGTTTGAGGAAAGCACAAGTCCAGATCTGGGACAGAGGGAAGATAATGTCTAGAATCAGTGGATTCAAGAGTGAATGTGCCAGTCCTAGAAATTTATTCATATATATTTTTAAAAATTATGCATTAATTGTGATTAAATCTAGGAATTGTTTCAAGTAAGACCTCATAGTTTAAGAGACACAATAGAGTCCTGGCCAGTGTAGCTCAGTTGGTTGAGTGTCCTCCCATGCAATGAAAAGTTGCAGGTTCAATTCCCAGTCAGGGCACATCCCCAGGTTGTAGGTTTCATCCCAGGTGAGGGTGTGTGCGGGAGGCAGCTGATGATCAATGTTTCTCTCACATCCATGTTTCTCTCGCTCCCTCTCCCTTCTTCTCTCTCTAAAAATCAATAAAAACATTAAAAAAGAGACACAATAGAGACTTAAAAGTTGTCCTATGATGTCACATTCATTAAAGAATAATTTACTAACAAAAACATCCTGTGTAGCAGAAACAATTTCCAATCTCCTTTTCTGCCCTTATACCTCTTTCTTTTTGTGTAAATTCCTCCTCAGCCATGTGTGCATGCACACACACACACACACACACGCTCATACACACACACACATACGCTCACATGGCATTTCCTCTGGGGACTGACCCACCCCCCATCTCCATACACTTGAGTACCTCAGGACCCATCTGTGGGGACCATGAGTCCCTGAGTCCAGGCACAGACAGCTGGTCCTGAGATGCCCCATGACCCCAGCTACACCATGTGAACTTCACAACAATTGGGGATCGGGCATCAGAAGTTCCAGCCCAGCATGGCCGTGCTCTTGAAAGCATGAGCTATGAACTTAAGGGCTGTGGATGGCATCTATTTTCTCCCAGGTGCCCTGGAAATCAAGAAAGGCAACTTGCAACAGAAGTGAGTGAACCAGCCCTGGTTCCAGGCCGCCCCTCTTCTGAATTCCAAAGGACATGCAGCAGCCTTTGAAAGACTCTTCTATTGCTTCAAGTCAAATCAAGTTGGATTTCTCTCACTCACAGGCAAAGGAATCCTCACGAAATCCACGGGAAGAAAATGCCCCAGAATGTCCATAGTGGCTAATTCCGCTTGATGGAATTGACGTTGTTTGTATTTTTTCTTGGTTTTATTTGCAAGGGACCTTCTTGAAGTTTTTATTTGTCTTAGTCTCACAGTTTTTAGAAAGTTTAAAAAGAATAAAATCATAAAAGCATTTCTCTAAAGAAATAAAACAGGAAAAGAAAATAGCAGAGATTTTAATGCCATTGAATAAATTGGCCATCTAGTTTGTATCTCACAACACTCATTATTTTTATCGTAATTATTTTCCATAATGTAACCAGACAAAACAATTAGTATTACACAGGACAGGTAGCATTTACCTGAGAAGATATAATTGAACAATTGTTTAAGCATATTCTTATGCTTGAGGAGCATCTATCTGGAAATAAGTTGACATGTAATGAGATATTTGCTAAGAGAAGCAAGATGCTGGCATTTTATGAGCAGACAACTTGAAAGAACATTCTGAAAGAACCATTCCAGAGCCAGACCCATGTCCAGTTCTTTCAGGATCTTTGTATGTTTTGCAGAGGTTGAAGGGGTCCAAGGATTCAGACACTGACTCCTTTGGAGAGTTTGCAAAGAGTTTGTGATCTCATGGGAGGACATATTTGCTACTGTGAGCTCAAAATGCAACAAGGCTGCCTTCTTTTTCTCAGGTGTATTTGTTCAGAGAAACACAGATGCTCTGCTGATTCAGAGGTAAGAGTGCCATCTACTGAATCAAAGACCTCATTTCCGGCAGCTCCACAGCTGATCCTGTGAGACCTCCAACCCAGGAGAGGACAGAGAAGCTGGGAGCGCAGAACAAAGACAGCAGGACAGCCCCAGGCTCAGGCACACCTCCTCTCAGACAGTGCTTGCAGGCAGAAAAGAACACTCTGAAGCAGAGGGCTGTTACCTGCTGGTTCAAAAGACAATTCCTGCAACTGGTTTGAGAAGCCAGACAGATACAGTCACCGAGTCACTTGGGAGAGAGGATGCACATGTGCAGTCGGGAGCACTCGGGGTCTGAGAATCTGAGAACGGTGCAGAGGGTGCAGTCTGAAGGCCCCCTGCACACAGTTCAGACAGGATGATGCCCTGCAATTGGGCAGGGAGACAGCTGGGCTGCCCTTGCCGGGGACCAGTCAGGATCACCTGGACGACCGAGGTCCCAAACCCACCCTGGACATTTGTGTCTGTGTGCACAATCCTGGGTGTTAAGAGAAGCACTTTCATGTAGTTTCTCTGTGGGCAAATCATGGGTGATAATGACACACTGTTCATCTGTCTCACATCACGATGGTGGAGATTCTTTAAAGAACCTTTTTAAAAATATATTTTTTAAAGAATCTTTTTAAAAATATATATTTTTATTGATTTCAGAGAGGAAAGGGAGAGAGAGAGAGAGAGAGAGAGAGAGAGAGAGAGAGAGAGAGAGAAGAGGATCAATGATGAGAGAGAATCATTGATAGGCTGCCTCCCACATGCCCCCTCCTGGGGGTCAAGCCTACAACCCAGGCATGTACCCCAACTGGTAACTAAACCCTGACCTTCATGTTCATAGGTCGATGCTCAACCACTGAGCCACACCTGCCAGGCTAAAGAGCCTTTGAAAATACTAATTGTTATTATTATAATTGTTACACAAGTTCCTGAAAGGACTTAGGGAAGCCTGCAGACCATTTGTCTCCCTTTCATATACATGGTGGGCCTACTCATGGTCTATCACCTGTCCAGCTGTATTAAACCTGAAATCACCATGACCCATCTACAGACCACAGGAAGTGGCGGCTGCAACTCTCTTGCTGTCTCGTCTATTTGGACTGTGAGTTGCTTTTGATTGTCCACAGCCAGAGGGCTCTGGGGGGTCATGAAGGGGTCGCCCCTTACAGACCTCCAGATTTCCTGGGGAATTAGAATGTAGTTAATAGGAAAGAGAGAATTGGTCAGGTACTATTGGGAGAAATAGCCCCAAACCCCAAGTGGAAATGAATGAGGGGCCTCCCCCACCCCTGAGGGTGCTCAGCAGAGAAAGAAGCTAAAGGGCAGGGAGGCCTGCCATGCTCGTAGCCCTGTCATCTCCTTCTGTGGCAGACCTCCCGAGACAGCTACCATCCTTGTGCTTCCAACATGTGACAGACCGCACCTCCGGACAGAGTGTGGCCCTGGGAGCCAGAGGAGCTTTCAAAGGCAGAGCCACCCGGCTTCCTCTGCAGCAGGCCGAGGCCACGGTCACTCAAAGGAGACCGTGTGACCAGGACACTGTCTATAGCCACAGGGGGTGGAGCTGCAGCTCCCCTTTGGTGCCACTCTTGGCCTTACTCGAGTGGGCCCATGGGTTCGGTGTCCTAAACACGAAAACGTGGGCATCTGATGGTAGAGCGGTGGTCTACTGGCCTTCAAACTCTGGGCCATGCATCGCCATCCCAGGCCTGTCTTCCCTTTCACCGGGGGCCCAGGGCTGCTGCTGGCCTCAGCCCCTGCTGTGTGGCGAAGGCCCACTGCGCTTAGGCTGCCATGCAAAACGCCACCGACTGGGTGGGTTAAATGGCAGGCCATTATTTCCTCAGCGTTCTCCAGGCTAGACGCCAATATCTAGGTGCTGGCAGTGCACGTTTCTCCTGAGGCCTCTCTCCTCGGCTGGTAGATGACTATTTTCCCCGCTCTGTCCTTACATGCTCATCCCTCTATGTGTGCCTGTGTCCTAGCCTTCTTTTCTTATAAGGACACCTGTCATAGTGAATTAGAGTCCACCCGAATGCACTCTTTCAACCTAACCACTTCTTTAGAGTCCTGGGAGTTAGGACTTTGACATACACATTTTGAGAGGATGGAAGTCAGCCCACAGCAGAGGAGAAGACAGCATTGTGGGGAAGGGCAAAGTGATGTGAGCCAGCTGTAGTTTTATTATCCCATTAGTAGCTGAATACGACAGAGATTCTAAGTTATTCCTCCAGGTAAAGGGCCTAAATAAGAAAAAGATCTTTTTTTTTGCACCACCAAACTCCCATTACATTTTCTTTGATGTTTTATTGCCAAATTCCTTTTTTGCAAGGTGATATTCTGATTTAAGAAGAGCAAACAATATACAGTGCAGCTGAGAATATACCTAAGCTGCTACAAATATGTTGACAAATAATGATAAATAATAATAATAACTATGTTTTATTTCCAAATTATTATAGTGACTATTGATGTGTGCATTTTATAGTTCACTGAGTCTTCAAAGAGATGAAGACTCACCAGGAAACTTGGTGCTGAAATATTTGAAATGGTCAAGTATCCTCAGTAAAATATTAGAATCATTTCAAACTTTCCAGAAGCAAACATGTGCTTCAGCCCTTCTGTCTTTAATGCAGCAACTTTGTGGCCTATAAAAGTACACAAGTTGGTTATGAGCCAAATTATTTGGTAAGTAAATTCTTAACTAATAAAACAGCTTTCCCCCCATAATCTACTAACTATCTGGAATAACTTATCACACCAAGCAAAATAAATGCTTAGTGTTGAAAAAAAAGAGATAAAAATCATTGAGACTGCACAAAACTATATTAGAAAAACACCTACAGTGTTGAAGATCAAGTAGGTTAAACATGAATGTTGGAAAGAGTATGCTTCACATGTAAGAAATCTCCACAGCTGTCTGCTCTCTGCTACCACTCGTTCGTTCTCTGGAGGGTCAGTGGGTGAGTGGAATTGAGGCATCTGTTGGAACTCACAGCCAGCAAGCTTGTAAACAACAATGTGTATTGTACTGTTGAAGTGGTCTGGTACCTCATTTTGGGGGAAGGCATTTTGAACAATCTGAAAATCCAGGGGGGTCTTACTTTCTCTTGAAATAGCCTGCGAATATGCAGCCAGGATTGCGCATACAGCTAAGGTTGCAGGCTGGACCTAGGCCTCTCTGGGTGGGCCTTTCTGCCAGGATAGGAAGATGTTCTTTAAAAGCGCAGCTGGGCTCTGAGAAAAAAGCTTTCCCTGGAAGGGGAAGAGGCAGGAAAAATGTGAGTGTGTGGCGGGGAAAGTTTGAAAGAATTTGCTGTACTTTCAATGCAATTTTTCTGTACACCTAAAACTGCTCTACATATAGCCTATTAAAAGAAAAAAGAAAAATACACACAACTATGCTCTCTTCAGATCATTAGCTTCTAGGGCCATAAATTTCCCTAACCCACTTAGAAAAAGTCTCTAAGCTTCCATCCCTGGTGTTTGGAGGTCATAACATCTGTTGACATTGATTATTCACTCAACAACCACTTCTTGAGAGCCAGCAATATTGCCTGATCCCAAAAGCATGTCCTCACCACTATACATCAATGTCTTGCTGGAGAAGTTAGAAATAATCTGTTACCATCATAACTGTCTAATTATAATGGCTTGAAATGTTTTGAAAATGCATGAAATGTTTGCTCTGTGATTCCGACGGGATGGGGTGGGCGACAAGAAGTGTCTGGAAGATGTTCATAGACTTGTGATGCTTGCAATAAGGTTGAGATATTTATATCCAAGCACTGTTCTAGATTCCGGAGATGCAGCAGTAAGCACAGTGATTCAAGTACCTGTCCCCATGTGGCTTACACTTTGTGGGATACAGATGCGTAAACCAATCATCAGAAGCATTTCTGAGAGTGAGCATCAGAACACTAGCAGAAGAGAGTGATGGGGGTAGGAGCTGGGGATCAAGTTTAGCTAGGGTGATCCCAGGTGACATCCCTGGAAAGGTGTCTCTTAAGCTGAGCCTTGACTGTTGAGGAGGCTGTAGGGGAAGGTGCACTTGGCAGCAGGAGCTGCCAGTTTAAAACCCTGAGATGAGAAGGTATTTGGAAGGACTGAGGCTTCAGAAAGACAACCGTTGTCATGGAGACTGAGGTGGCCAGCAGCAGCAGAAGCTGGAGCAATGGGCCAGCACTGTGTCCCACTGAGCTTGTTCCTGTGTGCTGGGAAACTTCCAGAAGAAAGATGTTGTTCCTCTTAATAGTTTAGGAAGCTCATTTTGTAGACTGCTTTGCATTTGCCCCATGCCTGATCAAGTCATTTATAAGTAAGGACATTTTTCGTTTTCCTTTCCAATCTGTATGTTGGTGTGTTTTTTCTTTATCTCTACTTTGCTGAAAGCTTTTATCATAAATGGGTGTCAAATTTTGTCGAAGGCTATTTATGCATCTATTGATATGATCGTGTATTTTTTCATTATTTTAGCCTATTATGGTTAAATAGACTGGTTGGCTTTTGAATGTTGAACCAATTTAACGTTCTGGAATCTATCCCATTTGGTGGTAATATATTATCTTTTTTATAGATTGCTGGATTTGATTCACTAACATTGGTATGAAGAAATTTATGACTGTATTTATGGCCTGTAGTTTTCTTGTCAAGTCTCTGCTTGGTTTTCTTATCAGCATAGTGTAGGCCTCATAAAATGAGGTGTTAAGTGTTTTTTCCTTTTCCGTTTTCTTCAAGTGCCTCTGTAGAGTTGGTATTATCACTTCCTTGAATGTTGGATAGAATTCCCCCAGGAAGCCATCAGCACTGGAGGCTCTTTCTGAGAAGGTTTTAAAGTATGAATTCAATGTCTTTAATGGGCACAGGGAGATTCAGATCATCTCTCCTCTTCAGTGGGATTTGGTGCTGTGTGTACTCCAAGGACTTGCCCATGTCCTCTAAGTTGTTGAACTTATTGGCATGATGCTGTTGATAAATGCCCTTATTTTTATTAATGTCTTTAAACTGTGCAGCCATGTCCCCTGCATTCAGACTCTGGGGCAGGGAAACTGAGAAAGTGTCATGCCAGAGCCTCAGGTGCATGGTGATCAATTGAACTGACACTCATGTGCCCCCTGTCCTTTCCTCACTTCCTTCTGTAAATGCCTCCACCCTCAGGGCAGAAGAGGTGCAATAGCGATGCACAGCCTCCTGACAGGTGTGTCTTTAGGGACTGGGGAATTCGCAAGTGGCTCTGGAACTCAAACACCTCTTCTTTTAAGTCACCTCTGAATTTTAGGAACCTTGCCCAGTAGTCCTCCGGGTTTGTATAGCTCCAAAGAAGCATTGCCTTCATGTTAAAATCACAGGTATAGAGAAGGACCTGGGAGGTCTCCAGCTTTTAGCAAAGCATTTGACGTACAGTAGGTGTGTAGTAAATGTTGCCTGAGTGCCTGAGTGCTTGCATGACTGAATGGAGAGGCACAGTAGAGAGGGAAGCTTACTCTGGACCAGAATGTTGCATGCCCCGCGATCAGATAGTCCTGGGACCTTTTAACTCCTAGCATGTTCTTCCATGTCCTTGTTCAGTATCAGGAACCTATGTTCCTGTGTTTTTATGTTGATGAGATAAAATGTATTTCTTCAATATCAAAGGAACCACATAGGATTGATAGGCAATATTTAATCATTTCACCTCCATCATTGGTAGATAAACAGTCATAATTGTCAAGAGCCTGAATAGCAGACTTATTTTTGAACTTGCTTTAATGAACAATAATAATAACCCCAGAGAACAACAGTTCCTTGTGAAATCATTCCAGTCCTTGAACACGGTACCAAGTATTTCATATGTATTATCTCTGTATCAATCTCAAAACAATCATGAGGTGGGCAGAGTTTTATTTCCATTGTACAAACAAGGCCCAGGCACTGAGAGAGATGGGTACAGATGTCTCAGTGGGTTGTTGGAGAATTGGGCGGGGAGCCAGCAATATTGCTTGATTCCAAAAGCATGTCCTCACCACTATACACCAATGTCTTGCTGGAAGATTTAGAAATAATCTGTTACCATCATAGCCATTTAATTATAATGGCTTGTTTTGAAAGTGCATGAAATGTTCACCCTGTGATTCTGACGGGGTGGGCAACAGGGAGAAGTGTCTGGAAGGGGTTCAGAGAGGTGCGATGCTTGCAAATGAGGTTGAGATATTTGCACCCAAGATCTGCTCCTTCCTAGGTCTCTTCTTTGTACACTAAGCAGTGCCGGGAGGTAATCTAGGATTGGATAAGGCCATGGAGAATGATGAAGTGGTGTTCTCATCCTGGTGCCAGTGGAGGGATTCTCATGCCTGTGTTACAAGCAATTAGTACATCTATGAATGAAGACGTGTTGTTAGTCCTAGTGCAGTGCTATTCATTTGTCTGTTTTCCTTTCTAGCATAAAGCACCAGTGACTGGGAATAAATTTAAATGTGTTTCGGCTTCCTGGTGTGTTTTAATTTCTCATGCACTGCTGTTGACAGTGGGGGTCTGGACTTCCATGGGGCTCACGGACTGACACAGCTTCTGCAAGAGCTTTGGTTTTTGTTACGTGTCTGAGAGTAAGGATAAAGGACCTAAACAGAAAAACAAAACCAATATAAAAGGAACCTCATAAGATTGACAACAATAAACAACAATAAAACCTCCCAACCCCAAAGATTTCTATAAGACAGCTGTGCTGGCTTGCATGCCCTCAGCTTTCAGTTATGGGGACAGGCGTGTGATGTGCTGGAGAGTTGGGGTCTGGTTCTGTGGACAGGGAGGTCCCCATCCTGAACTTACGGTTAGAAGGACATGTTTAGTCTGGAAGGAGGATACCATGTTGGCTGGCATATGGGGACTGGGCAGGAGAAGAGGAGATAGTCTTCTCAGATGGGACCAGATGAGCTGCCACAAGGCTCAGCTGGCATAAGGAGAAAAGGACAGAGAGAGGTGACTATGAATGAAGATTCCACAGAATCTGGTGTGTCTTGCATGGGGCCTGTGGTGGTGAAGGGTAAGAATTCCCACGTCTGTCCTTGAGCAACTAAGAGCTGCTGATTCTTCTTCAGAATAATATTATCAGCAGCTGGCTAGAGAGGAAGACAGAATCTTGGATTTGAGGTCCAGCGGACATCCCGGTGAGGTCCCGAGGGGTAGTAACAGGTGTCTGTCCTCAGAGAAGACCTCATGATTAGAGACAGACTCTGAAAATGTTAACAGTGTGGTCCTGGGAGTGGATCAACACCCATGAGTGCACCTAGCAACGATATTTTGTCATGGTGAAATGATTCCCTGATCTTAAGAGTCTTCCAGAGTCCACCCAACAAATGCCATCTGGGATTTTCAAGGGTGAGAGGTGGTGGTTAGGATTAGTTTGTGTGTCAGTCTTCTGTGTGTCCTTCCAGTATTCCCTCCAAACTTTCCCCTGGACAATGGCCTTCAGGAACCACATTGACAGTCCCCATGCTTTCTGGCTTCCAATGGGGTTTGGCCAATGAGGAGCCCACAGGAGACTGGAGGAGGGAGGCAGCCGGGTCAGGGGTTTATTCCTGCCTCCCTCCCTGCAGGGTTGCTTCCACATGCCTTCGTGTTCTCACTGCCCTTCTTCAGGCAGCTGGTTCTGCAGGACCTGTGCCCTCCAGGTTTCAGGAAATGTTCCCTTCCCCGGTCCATCCTCCTGTGGAGTGGGCAGATCCTGGTGCCTGCCCAGCCCTGGGTTACTGCACACCCAGCTTCCCTTAGACCCAGCTCTCAGTTTACCCATCAGCTTCCCTCAATGGTTCTTTTTAATGAGCCACCTGCTGTAGTTCTGTTTTCTTTTAGAAATCACATGGAAACTGGTGGCATATATTTTTTTCTTTGCTTTGCTTCCAGTCTTTCCATGTCATTTTTTGTGTTGTGCATTCATTTTAACACTCTGTTAACTAGATTCTTAAAAGATGTAATCCAATAATGCTCTATTTTGAATAAATGATGTATAATTAGTATTGTGGTTAAGTTTATTTCCACTATCTTACTCTGCCTTTACAATTTTCTATGTTATTTCTTTGATATTTTTGTTGCTCTTTTTTCAATAATATGTGTGTGTCAAATCAATATGTTGTACACCTTCAACTTTTGCAATGTGGTATGTCAAATATATTTTAATAAATAAGTACATGTATAAATAAATAGAATAAAATTTGAAAGTACCAAGGAGGGGAAATTGTCTTTAATTACTTTTTTTCTTCTATTAGTATATAATTTAGATATTCAATTTACATTCTTTGTTGGCTACCCTTAAAATGTTAGTGAGCATACTTGACCTACAAAGGTCTAACATTAACCAGTATCTCTACCTTTTAACTTCTTTGCTGCTGTTGCTGCCCTGACACCAGGTCTCTGCTGCCTGGTCCCCATAGTTTCCAGTCACCAGAGATGCACGACCTTCTCGGATGGGGTCGGACGGGGCTTCCAGGAGAGACAGCAGCCCTCCTGCTCCTCAGGAACAAGGATCTCAGTCCCTGCATCCCCTCAGGTCCTTGTGTCCTGAGGGAGTGTCTGCGGCTCCTAGGGGGTGGAGGGGAGGGAGGGGGGAGAGTGTGAGCGCAGGGACAGCCCGCACCTGAGGTACACTGCCTGCTGCCTCCTGGCTGACCTTCAGGTCTGAGGCTGGGAGTTAGGATGCTCTGCTTTCTGGAAGTCTGGTCCTGGATATGCTGGGAATTCTAATACAGTAGTTACTTACTGAAACATGAGGTGACAAATGATTCACCTGAGATCACCAGATTCAGTGTAGAACCCACGCTCTGTAGCTCTTAGCATATTCCAGACACGGTAACAGGAATCCAGAACATCCACCAGACAGACTCCTGGGATAGCAGAGAGCCCCTGATTCAGCAGTATCCCTGTGGGTGGCAGGTCTTTGCCACGATGCAAACTCGGGTTAGATATTGTCAACCCAGCGGGCCTGGGTCTGTCTGTGCTCCCTGCTTCTACCCTCCGAGACTGCCTTGCTCATTGGCAGCTGGCCTGTCAGGTCATGCAGTGACAGTCACACACCAAAGCCTGCAGGAGGCACCTCCATCATCATGCAGCCATAGCCCCATCATGTCCTGACTCTTGCCTGATGTCCCATCAGCCACAGATGGTCTCCCTTTGTGAGGTCCTAGGTTCCAGATTTCTTCTGTCTATTTGCCTTAATGTTCGATAACATCCTGCTCTGGTTCCTCCTCCCTGGGCGTAGTAAACAGGTTTCAGGGACTAATTTCTGGGTGT
Organism: Myotis davidii; assembly: GCF_000327345.1. Classification (NCBI taxonomy): domain Eukaryota; kingdom Metazoa; phylum Chordata; class Mammalia; order Chiroptera; family Vespertilionidae; genus Myotis; species Myotis davidii. The sequence goes on along the minus strand of NW_006289813.1, from coordinate 9,246,108 downwards.
GCATCATTTGACTTCAAGTTCTCCAGAAGCTTTGTGCCTTTATAACTACTCTTAGCCCCACAAGCTGGCTTGGCTTCTTTCCCCTTGACCGGGCTGAGACTGATGCACCACTTTGGGACAATCCACTCAACTTAGAGTCTATACTTTGGATCCATAATGATTAAATATTAACAGGCAGATTAGCGGAAGCCAGAGGAAAGGTAAGGTCAGTATCTGTCAACTGCTTTCAGTTGTTTGTTTGTTAATCTCTCCATAAATGGACACATCAGTCTGATTGCAAAGGGACCTAGAATCCTCTTATGTCACAAGTAACAAAGCCTAATGGGGCTCGTGCTAAAGTGTGAACTGGGAAAGTATAGATGTTTGCTGTGCTGCCATCTAAGACTGTTCCTACATGGGCACAGATAGGAGGGGGCACTGACACATCCACAGGGGGACTGCCAAGGTTGTGAAGTGTGATATGCATTTACTGAAAAGGGAGGGGTTCAAGCCCCATTATGCACCCCTGGGCTCTGGGGGACAGAGCCCCAGCAGGCCCACGCCACACTGCATCCTCAGCTGTGCTCAAGCAGATGTTGAGGCTCAGATGCTGGTAAGAACATTGGGGATTGTTGGCAGGACTGAAATTTGGACAGTCACATTTCCACACTAGAAATAAAGCCAGGATTCACCCAAAATAGTTTAAATGGGATTCTTGACAAATACAAAATATGTACTTATGTTGTGTACTTTTCACTGGAATTTCAATGTCTTGTTTTGATTTTTAGGCAGGTGAAGACATAAAATAAAATATTTCCATGGTGTGTTTATTTAATTTTAAAAATCCCATGTTTTCCTTAGTGAAAATGGTTAGTAAAAAATGCAAAGAAAAGTATAACAGACGTGTCTAATCCTTCAGGACAATCTCCTCCAGAGTAGATGTTGAGCTTATGACTTACATGGTGACACCAGGAGCCATATCTGGGGGCACAGCGATTGGCCGATGCTTTATGTTGTCCCAAAGTGCCAATGTGGAAAGTAGGAGGTTGATGAAAACATCCAATAATGATGTCCTTTTCTATGAGAGTGTCACACAAGTGTGAAAATATTGGCTGCCCTGGTGGACATGTTCACATGGAAACAGGGACTCCGCATCTTAACACCTCTGAGGCAGCACGATGTATTAGGCCCACAATGAGGGTGGTGATTTTGATACCCACCCAGTAAATGAGGAACTAGGTGGAGACGCTGCCTCTGCTGTACTTAGAGAACCATCTGTGTGGGTTTGAAGAGCCGATCACCTAGTGCTCATGCACCTCCTGCAGGCACTTCGTCTGCACACCTGGCCATGTTGCTCAGTTCTGCGTCCATTCCTTCCCACTCCCTCTCAGGACTCCACAGCTCCACATGGGCAGCACACCTTTGGGAGCAAGAAATCAAGGAATGCATCATCCAGCTACAAATTGACTTCTTTCTCTCGTGGGGCAGTTTTCAGTTCTGTTTTCAACTTTTCATCTTACTAGTACATGGAAAAGAAATCCTTAATAGTGACCCGATGCCTCACACTCATGCCTTCCCACTCCCATTGACTTTTTCATCTGAATAAGGAATCAGTTGTGCCACTCTAGATTGCTAAACACTCTGGCTCTGCAGCCTGCAGCCCTCATTTCCGTGAGGCCTGGTGTGGCTGACATGAGGTGCTGGTCACTGCTCAAGGCACAGGCACTGGGCAAACCCTGAGCCCGAGAGCCTCAGGCCTTGTTGCCTTTACATGAGCTGAGACTTGGATCTTCCTCTGCTGAAGGTTCCTGGACACAGCACAGCAGCAGGCGCACAGTGGTACAACTGTAAAGCAAAACCAACATTTCCATTGATTTTGTCTTCCCAGGCTGAGTTACAGCTGCTCTGCATTTCTTAATCAGAGGTATTCAATCTTGCCCGAGCACGAGCTCTGTGTGACTTCCCTCTTCTGCTGAAATTGAATTCCACTCAACAGTTACGTACAACCGTAGCTGCTTATACTCTGACTGACATAGCAAGGGCATTCGGAGAGGTACCCTTGAAAAAGGCACAGAGTCACAGAACAGGGCTGGTGGGGTAAAAGGGGTGGGGTTCATTCAGTATTCCAGAGAAACAGAACCAGTAGAAGATAGGTAGGTAGGTAGACAGATAGATGATAGATAGACACACAGATGATAGATTTACTATAAGAAATTGGCTCAAAGGACTATGGGGTTCGAGAAGTCCCAAGATCTGCCATTTGTACACTGGAGACCCATGAGGGCTACAGGTATAGTTCCAGTCTTCTCCAAGGGCCTGAGAACCAGAAGAACCAATGCCAGAAGTCTGATGAGAGTAGGAGAAGACTGATGTCCCAGGTCAATAGTAAGACAGAGGGACAAATCCTCCTTTCCTCTGCTTGTTGTTCTATTCAAGACTCAAAGGACTGGATGGGGCCACCCACATGTTGATGGAGGATGAATGGTGAAATCACAATCTTGAAAGAACCCCATACTGGCTTCTATGTTTATCAGATGATGAACATCATTCTCCTTGAACACAGCCCCTGTGGCATCTCATAATAAAACATAAATAGGTTTTGAATGAGGAGTGACTAACCCACCATTTCATAAGGAATTTTGCTCTCCTGGTTAGATTCACTGCCTGCATTCAATTCATCTCCAAGTTCATTCATTTCAGCACATGTTCAGGGAATACCTACTGACATGGAGAATGTCTACCTAAAAGAACACACTTCCCACCCTCTAGGAGACTTCTTGAAAAGAGGGGAGAGCTGTAAATTTGGCACCGTGCTGAAAACCAATGGTAACATGCATTTCATGTTCTTTCTAAGAGCTTTTTATAGTAAATACTTCTGTTGCTTCAATTAATTTGAAACGTTGCTGATTCTATCTTAGTTTTTAACTGCGATGTCTACCACTTGGCTAGGAAACAACATGGCTCATTAGAGTCTCTAATGAGTTTGGTGTGGAATAACAATCTTTGTGATACTCTGACATTGCAGACTCCAGCCCTAAGGAAAGTTTTGTTTTTTCCCTTCCTGAAGAGGGAACATGAAATAAATGGGTTAAACTAGGATTAATGAAGATCTGGAAAAGGTGCCCCAGTCTATTATTTCAGTAACACTGTTATGAGATCACAGGCTGTCAGAGTTGATACACACAGCATTGGTTAGGGAGCCCCAAATATCTCCTAATCAGGAGCAAAACCTGAGCAAGACCATCACATCTTAGGAATTCCAAACAAACCCTGGGTTCTTTGTCTCCTTGTGAGGAGTGCACAAACATTTGTAGGGTTCAAGTAGAGACAGAGACAGCATCTCCTGTTTGCCCTGAGATGGTGTTTCACACGTTTTAGATTACGGAGCTTAAATTAGCATGTCTGATAAGGGAGACTGCATCTTTTCTTGTTGTGGGACAGCCAGTGCTGGTCACTGTGGCCAGGACCGTGACCTCTAAGCAGTAAGATGAGTCGCTGCTGGAAATTATTTATCACCTGAGCGGTCATTCCATTTCAACCTCCAAGGCCTGTGCATCTAATTGACACAGCAATAATGGCCTATGAACTTTTGATCCAGTTAATTGTTAATGAGAGGTGTGCTTAGAAAATAAAGGGCCTATTAGGTTAGCTCGTTGTCTTTCTTTCATAACAACAGAGGTCAACATGCCGCAAAGGGAAAAATAAAAGTATTGTTGATGATCCACTCTCTCAAGTAAGCCATGTGCACTTTGATGTTAAGTAAAGTTAAATACAAAGTTTGGCCACCCCTAGAAACTCTCATGTAGACACACAGACATGGTATTTTTTTAAAAAATATGTACTTGTAGAGTAAAAAAAAATAATTCTTGTGATTATGATTATGTCTGTCCTGCATAAATGTAATTAAAACGTACTGGCCCACCATAAACTACAGAAGTTTTATCTGATGTAACTGGTTTCCTTACATTTTCCAAAATAAAATTGAATTTATATCTTTCAGATTATAAATGTAATATATCATCATTGCAACAGATTAAGAAAATTTGGGTGGTGGGCTCATGGTGCTATATACAGATTTTGTAACTTAATCTACACATGAAACCTATATGTTCATGTTGATTAATGTCACCCCAATAAAGTTAAAAAATAATAAATAAGTACTCAACACACACACACACACACATACACACACACACACACACACACACACACAGTGAATGCACTCCAATAATGGTAGAGGGAATAATTGTTAAGTTGGCCTCCAAATCCATTTTGCTCACTGGGTACCTCCAGGGGGCCCTGTTTATGTCTTGCTTTACCTGAGCAGCTCTGGAGGTGAGCTGTGCACAACCCACACAGGCCCTGATGTAGCATGGATATTTGTATATACATCTTATCTGAATATGTGTCTATGTAATTCTAAAAATGGACTCATGTGTGAATCCTTCATTTTCAATATGGTAAACTTTAAAATTGCTTTTCCAAAGAGATATCTTAGTAATGTTTTGAATCCTCAACAAAGAATGTAAAGTTTTAAAAATTCCTACACTATTGTCTTGAGATGGAAGATAGAAATGGTGTCTGGAACAGTTAGATATGTATGCAGAATCATTGTGGGTCACAGGAAGGAGACCAGGACATTTCAGGTCTGCATTCCTGTTTTGCCTGCAACAGGTGAGCAGGGAAGAAGCAGGCTACTGTGTCCTCACTAGGATAACTCTCAAGTCTGGATGCCACTTGTTATCTGACATGATTGCAGCACACATGAAGAAGCTTCTGCTGAAATTTCACCCTCAGAGCTTTGCAAATGCATGCAATGCTAATGTTATTTTTAGAGTTAAGACATCAAGTTGTCAATCCATCCAGCTCTACTGCTTGCTATACTCTGGCTCCCTTACTTACAAAGTGTATGACCTTCTACAAGAAGCCCAACATCTATGAGCCTCACATCTCTTCTCTGTATGAAGTACGGGTGATGAAGGGTAAGTCTCCTAGCTAGTCTGTTTGTAGAGACTGGAACCTAAGAAAATAATCAATAGTACCTGTTAGTGCTGGTCTTATTTATAACACTATTGAAGTAACAGAAATTGGATACCCACAGGATTATGTGATTTAATTTAATCAGAAGACTGAGCTCCTAAATGGTAAACAAGATGGGCACGTTGATGACACAGACGTAGGACAGAGGGTGAAGAGTAGTAGGTGGAAGCTGCCAAGTATGGGCCCGAGTTGAGCATTGGCATAGAGAGTTCCAATAGCCATTGGCAGCCTGGGAACCATACTGTTTATTTTGCTCTTCCACCAGGTGAGGTTTGTCCTCAGCATCAGGGTGATATATTTGCATATGTAAGCCAGACAAGGCCAGGTCAGGCTTATCCAGCTCAGAGCCCTCTTCTGCCATGTAGGGAGGCTCTATACCTTTTCACAACTGGGCCAAGGAAGAGAGGGCATCTGACACCATGGAAATACCTCTAAAGGAGAAATAGAATGGGATGTCTGGGAGCATAAGTAAAGGGAGAGACTGTGAAAGGAAGAGGTGCAAAACCCGGTAGATATATGGGGCAATATGCTTCTTGAGGTAGCCTGGAATGTGGCCACACCACAAGGGTGAGACAGGAGGACAGCAGTGATAGGTGGGTGAGTCTGTGGCAGAGTTCTTGGATGCTGTGATGCTTGCACATGACCTGGTAGCTCTGTGTGTGGTTGTGCAATTGCAGAGGGAGCTAGAGAACAGAAAGCTGTGACGCTCTGTATCACCTGTCTGTTCATCTGCCTGTTCTCTTGGGGTAGCAGTTTGCCCTGTGTCCTCACCTCTCCTACAAATTCAAGAAGGGTTACTGAGTTTTCGATCTGTTTAGCTTTTCACTTGTTAGGATGAGTGGTGATTTCCAAACTCCTTACTGAAAGGTATTTAATCAACAGAAATAATTACCTAATGACATATATAAACACAGTGCTGATAATGAATTAATAAAAGGAGTGGAGAAAATAATGTTGAAGCTGTAATTATCTCCTCATACAAAGATTATATCTCAAACCGTGTCTACATGATAGTAGGTTAAGTGGAGATTCAATATCTTATTTAATCAAGGAAAGTCAACTTGATTATTACAAGCCAAACAGTTTAACTCTAAGAATATAATAATCTGAATCTGTTATCTATGTTGAATAAATTAACCAGCTAATTGTCAAATTTTTTACTTAATTTTCTCTTGTTGCAGCTTTAGATTAGATAATATAAACTTGTTCATCATGAAATACACAATAGATTTAGCTGTCTTCAAAAGCTCCTTTGTCAATAAAATCAGTAGGCCACATTTTCACATCTAGCCATGATGGAGTGATTGATACTGAAGCAGTCTTCTCAGCATGACCAGCTATGAAACTTGACAAAATATATGTGGTCATGGTTTCCAGTCGATGTACAAGAAGCAGGGCAAGAAGGTAAACACAGGAGGTGAGCCTCATGACTATCCTACTTTCACAGCAGTACGAACCACAACCACAGCACAGAGAGCTGGTTTCTGCAGAACAGGATGGTCCCACGGAGTCAGGGAGGCAGATGGCAGACTTGGGGAAACAAGAGCAATTGGAATCTGTGGGACAAGAAAGCTATGTGGTCATGACTAAAAGCTGGGCTGTACATGGGTGGTGCCAGCACTTCTGAGGTGTGGCACAGAGCAGCTGCTGTGGGATTGAGATGAGAACAGAGGTGCTAGAGGTTGAGCAGTGATGGAGAATGCTTTTGGAGTTTCAGGTATGCCACAGTGTAAAGCTCCCTTAATACCTTGCTTAGACCTCTGGCTTCCAGTAGACACACCAGAAAGGCTGGATTTAAAAGTGAGTATGATACCTCACTGTAAGATCTACTCTAGGTCTACCCTAAAGAAAAGGAAAACCCAAGGATGCACACATAGAATGAAACGAGCCAGTTATTTGGTGATTGCAAAAATAAGAATCATGATCCTTCAGAGGGAAAAAATTCAGAATTTACAAAGCAAATTATATACCCGGTCAGGTATTCCATCAGAAATCATTAAAAGTACAAAGAACTTGGAAAATGGTTTTAGCAGCCAATGACTTTAAAGTAGCTATTATAAATGCATTCAAAGAAAAATATATTTATATTCAAATAAGTAAAGGAAAATATGGTCATAATGAGATAACAGAAAGGATTTTAGGAGAGGAATGGAAACTATTAGAAAAAGAAAATTCTATAACTGAAATAAATATCCAATGGATGGTCTTAACAGTAGATTATGGATGACAGGGGAGAAAACATCAATGGACTTGAGGACAGCAAAATAGAAATTATCTGATATAAACATCAGAGAGAAAATAGATTGAAGAAAATTAAACTGAGTCTCAAGACTTGTATAAAATTATAATATGGTTTAACATTCAGTAAATTGGAACCCCAGAAGGAGTAAAAAGTAAGAAAACAATTTGGGCTAGAAAACAATTGAAAAAATAATGACTAGAGCTTCCTGATTTTATTTTTTAAACACTGGCTAACAGATCCAAGAATCTCAGTGAAATTGTGTTTGTGTGTGGGGGGAGGAAGGGCCTATGGGGAGTGAGCCCAAACCGGCAGTCCGACACCTCCTGAGGGGTCTCGGATTATGAGAGGGCACAGGCCAGGCCAAGGGACCCCACCAGTGCACGAATCCATGCACCAGGCCTCTAAATATATATATAAAATGAGAAAAATCATTTGGTTATATTGATATTAGACAAAATGATAAACTGGACTGTATTACCTTAACAATGTTATACTCTTATAAAACAACATAAAGGACACAAATAAGCAAGCCAAAGCCTGGGAGGAAATAGTCACAAAATATATGAGAGAGAGAGAGAGAGAGAGAGAGAGAGAGAGAGAGAGAGAGAACCTCTATAGTGAGAATAAACCAATATATCACAGCTGAATGCTTTATAGTTAAATAGTTATAAACAAAAGACAAGGAAATAATTTTGAAAGTAGCCAACAACAAACAATGAAGAATATTAGGAACACGCAAAAAGATACAAAACATATTGATTTCTTATCAGAAACAATGAAGGCCAGTGACAATGGAACAACATCTTTCAACCTGGTAGACACAGGCTTGCCTGTAAATAGATGGATGGGTAAAAAAATTGTAATATATTCAGACCATGGGACAATTTTCAGGAGTAGAAACACATGGATTATTGATGCACTAGACAGGGATAAACTTCACAGGTCTTGTCTCGTACTGAGCGAGAGAGCCCAGACACAAGTGAGTAAATGCTGTGTAATTTAATTTAGGTGGAATTCTAGAACAGGCAAAATGAATGTGTACTGATAGAAATCAGATCAATGTTGGCCTGTGCAGGAGTCTATTGGTTGGAGGAGACCCAAGAGAACTTTCTGGAGAGAGAGAGAGAGAGAGAGAGAGATTGAGAAATAGTCTACATTTTGAAGTGTCTGTCCATCAAAACTCCTTAAATTGTACACTTACCATGTGTGGATTTTATTGTGTAAAATACACATCAGTGAAGTTCATTAAAAATAATTCAGCCAAGTAAGACGTCCCCAAACTATTGAGACTCTGAACTGTGTTCCCTGCAACCCATGGTCCTGTCCTCTTATTAGACATTTGAGTGAATGGATGTGATCACCACACACAACACAGCCAGGTGAAGCAGCAAAAATGAGGGCAGGAAACCATTAGCTTCACTGGGTTAATCAAATCTAAAGACTTGTAGTTGTATCTCAGGAAGGTGGCAACCAAAGGCTAATCAGATTCCAACAGAATAACAGCTTTCACCAGCCTCTCCCCACTGCCAAGTTGTGGGGAGTATTGAGAATGGAGCTATTGTTTGTAAAATCCGACTAGTTAGATTCTTTCATCCAGGACTGACTCAGCCTGTAATGTTACTGAACTAAAACGTTGTAAAATAATGGGAGTCCTTGAAGACAGCCACACATGACTGGGTGTTATGAACTCCTTATTTTTAAATTTCTAAGCTTTTCTTAAGGATGTAATTTCTTTGCAGTTACCTAAAACATCAGTGATTAATGCTACATGAAATTTTACCCAATTATGCTTTTGATTTACTGCTTAAAGCTGTCTGCATTATCTAGAATGTATTTGTGAGCTTCACTCACTATTAATATTGTCTGTAGTTTATTGGCTTCATAACCTTAGCGGTGTTACTAATTTTGCTTCTTTATTTTCTTTCAAAGCCCTTAGAGTCTAATTTTTCTACTTTGCTGAGATTATTGTTTTGTCATTAAAATTTGTTTTGGCGTGTTCCCAGCCCTTCCATCAGTATGTTATAATCTCACAATTAAAATGTCTAATTTATTTCCTCATGTTCCTGATGTTATTGAAATTGGCTAGCACTCTCTAGAAAGGATGCCAAGGTCTTAATAGGCACCAAGGTAACAAAACATTTTGTCTCCTTTTATTTTTCTGTTTTCATTATACTAACAAAATAAAATATTGAACAGAGAGTCAATGAAAATCAATTTACCTTTATTTATTTTAGAGAAATTACTTTGCAACTTTAAATAAAGTTGCTTCTATGAGTTTCCATTGAGAAAGGAAGTATTGCTATAAAATGTTAAGATGTTAATTTTCAGCCGGAACCGGTTTGGCTCAGTGGATAGAGCGGGAGGTCCCAGGTTCGATTCCAGTGAAGGGCATGTACCTGGGTTGTGGGCACATCCCCAGTAGGGGATGTGCGGGAGGCAGCTGATCGATGTTTCTCTCTCATCGATGTTTCTAACTCTCTCTCTCTCTCTCTCCCTTCCTCTCTGTAAAAAAATCAATAAAATATATTTTTTAAAAAAAGATGTTAATTTTCAAAAAACAGTAGTAATTTTAAAAGATGCCTCCCAGCTATAAATAACACTTTAAGGGAAAGGGGAGAGGTTTGTCTTCATTGTCCTTTTAGGCTGATGTGTCTAGAAATTATTAACCTGATCAGCAGAATAATGGTATTGAAATTTTAAAAATGTATCCTGAAATTTAATGGCTATGCCTCACCACTCAAGAATTTTTTCATGATTTTTTATTTCTGTCATAAACTTTTAAAATTAATTGAAATTGTTAAATTCATCCCAGTGATAGAAGACCACAGCCCATTGATGGATTTGAAGGGTCTATGTCAGCGGTTCTCAACCTGTGGGTCATGTCTCCTTTGGGGGTTGAACAACCCTTTCACAAGGGTCACCTAAGGCCATTGGAAAACACATATATAATTACATATTGTTTTTGTGATTAATCACTATGCTTTAATTATGTTCAATTTGTAACAATGAAAATACATCCTGCATATCAGATATTTAAATTATGATTCATAAAAAATTACAGTTATGAAGTGGCAACAAAAATAATTTTATGGTTGGGGTCACCACAACATGAGGAACTGTATTAAACGGTCTCAGAATTAGGAAGGTTGAGAACCACTGGTCTATATTTTGTGTCATGTGTGAGCGTCTCAGCCATTAGGCTCCCAGAATCCTACTCTTAGACCTTCCATGTGTCATCGTCACCAAAGCCATCCTTCTAGAACTAGGCATTTCTATATTCATTCATTCTGCAAATGCTTACTGAGATTCCACTAGGAATTGGGCTACATCCAGTGCTGAAGACAAAAACATGTCCTGTCCTCAGGGACACTTTAGTCTAGTCGAGGGAGGCAATTTTATGAGAAATAGTGATGAGTGCTCATCTCATGGATCACAGGAGACCCAGTTAGTGGATCTATTCTGATTGCTGGGTAACATGTCACTTTAAAACTAGGTGGCTAAAGACAGTAATTTCATTTTAGCTCTCAGGGCTCTGCACATTGTTAGGGCTCAGCTGGGCAGGTGGTGCTTATGTCTCAGATGTTGCTGGACTTGGAGCAACCTGAAGGCCCCATCCTTTGTGATATCCAGGATGGTGCACTCACATGTCTAATGATGATTCTGGCTGTTGCCTGGGTACTCAGAAGTCAACCAGAGTCCACAGCGGGGCTGCACCCTATGCATGGGCTTCTTGCAGCACAGATGTTCCTAGAGGGAACAGCCCAGGAGCAAGCATTCCAAGAAACCAGAAGGCTATATCGAGACTGGTCCAGTGTGACTTAGGTTGTGTTGGTCAATGCAGTTTTAGGGCCTCCAAGACTCAATGGGGTGAAAAACCACTCCCATTCCATTATGGGAGAGGGGCAATGTCCCACTGCAGAAGAACATGTGGGACGGGATTTATGTGCTGTCTACTTTGGAAAATAATTTATCACCAGATCTAAGACAGCTCCTATGAACAAGTGACATTTATTCTGAGACCATCGAGTTAATAAGAGGTAAATTTATTAAACATTTTTTATGTTAATGTGCAAAGATTCCAAACACTTGTGTATTATTAGCTCACTTAGTCCTAATACCCTCTCTAAGAGGTGGCTAATATTATTAATTAATACTATTTTCATGCCACAGACAAGGAAACTGACATAGACATTGAGCTTTACTGCTAAGGTCAAGTGTGTGTTAAGAGGCCAGGACTGCCTATCTGCTACTGCATTGCACTGTGCAGGATTTACCCAAAACTACATCATGTGAACACCAATGAGCAGGGATAGCCAGAAGAGCAGATGGGTGAGGGCTCCGGGCAAGTTATACACATGGACCATCTCAGCACAGAGATGGCAGGTGAGAAGGAAGAAGGGGAAGAGAATGTGTGGCCTGAGTAAGTGGAGGGGCACAAGAGGGATCAGAAAAAGAGGTGTGGCTACTTCTTGGGAGGTTTCTGGAAGCATGTCTGGGAGTTTAGTTATTCTCCATAAGAAGTAAAACTGAAGTATTTTAATCATGGGAATGCTATGGTCAGCTGTGTAGCTTCAAAGACCACCCTGGCTGCTATATGGAGAATGCATTGAAGGGAAAATGGGCATTGATAGGGGGAGCAGAGCCCACTGGAACGCTGCTGCAATTGTTCATATGGAAGAGTGAGGGAAGACTAGCATGGTGCCAGTAGAGATAAAGAAAAGTGGACACATTTGCTGCAGACTTGTGACTGAGAGGCCACAGTTATAGGAGGTGTGGAGAGATGATGCAGTGACATGCCTTCATGGCCTCAGGTTTCCAAAACAAAACCTTGTTGATGGTGTTTCCAAGATGGGGAAAAGGCAGATTTGGAGAGAAAACCAAGAGGTTGTTGGTGTACTTCCTGGCTTCATTCCACTGAAAGTCTGTGCTGGAGGCAGGAAGACATTATTAGGATATCCATAATAGATTAGGCTGTATGCTCCTTTGCTCAGACACACATCTTCAGGGGCTGATGTCCAAAGTCTTGAATAATATGACCAAAACTCAATCATGTGCTGGCTTGCGAAGGAGACAGGCTTGCAAGTAACATGGTGCCCAAGACTACTGCCACCATTAGCCTCTTCAAGACCTTGGATTGAATACCTTAAGCCTCCTTTGGTGGGTGTCACTTGATCTGGCCAACTGGAAGTTGAGCTTCAAGAGGGGTGGGAAAGGAAGGGAATGAAAGTGAGGTTAGAATGAAGTGAGAGAGGGGCATGGGGCACAAGGGACATCAAAAAGAGAGGCATGGGATAATTCATTATTATTCCCAAGCCTACGTTGAGATTCTCATGGACAGTGTGATTTTCTGGAAATTAATATAGAAAAGTTCAAAAAAAAAACCCCTCCCCATTTTTAAACTACTACATGAGGATGACACTGTGCAAGTCCAGGGGATGTTTCTGCTGCTCTGAGAGAGAGGCCAGGGCTGGGAGTGGCCTCAGCTAGAGAGGCATTTTGCTGGGTCGCTAGCTAAAGAAGAGATATCTCATCCTCATGAAACCACCAGTTTCTAGGATGGAACAACCCTGTAACTGTGGGCATAAGACTACTTTGTGGAGAAACCAAGATGGCGGCATAGGTAAACACCGGAAATTGCTGCCTCCAACAACAACTTCAAAAATACAACCAAAGACAAAACAGACATCATCCAGAAGTACAGGAAGGCTGGCTGAGTAGAAATTCTACAACTAGAAGGAAAGAGAAAAACACGCTGAGACTCAGAGGAGCTGCGGAAGTAAAGTGCAGAGGTGCGGAGGCACCTGAGGACATCGCTGTCTTTTTGAATCAGGAGGGAGTCACAAGCTCCCAACTTCTTTGAACCCCAGTTCCGGGAAGTCTCTGGGGACCCAGGACTCATACGGGGAGAAACTGGACTGCCTGACAGCAGGCAGAACTCGGAACTTGAGGGCAGCTTTCCCTCAGAGGTTCTTGCAGCAATTACCAGGACACTGAGACACGGGGCCCCTTAGGTCGGGGCTGAGGATCAGCCATAGCTGCTTGCCCCGCCCTATTGATTCCCTGAGACCCCACCCCACACAGGCTGAGGCAGAGGCTTTTGCATATGAATGCCCTGACCCTTTGCAATCTGAAAATTACCTAACAAATTGCAGCTGGGCCAGACAGACCCAGAACTTCCAAGAGAAGGCCCAAGGCCCCACAGCAGCTTGCATTGCTTCACAGCTGGGCCTCATCTGGGCA